>NW_026986631.1:120000-167500 GCF_031307605.1 Tribolium castaneum
TAAAACGTAATGAAAACTCTATATTCAAGCTCAAAAGAACAAATTACGTTATAGTTTTGGCAAAAAAAAATATTTCGGACGATTACATACTTCGAAGTAAGCAAACTTTAATTGAACAAGTGCAAAAGCTAATACTTTGCTTTAAAATAACGATTTATGTGGTAATATGGTATTTTGCATCTGTCCTATAAAAGTTTACTCGTTTCGCTCCATTGAATCATTCGAAAGAAATTATTTTGACACAACAACAACGAAAATAATTTGTTTTTGTTTAAACTGTAACATAAATCGCTTTTATAAAACGAACTAAGACGTTTGGCATCTGTTTATTGAAAGTTTTCTCGTTTGGGGGCATAAAATCGTTTGAAATTATCAGTTCTGGTCAAAACTATAACGTAAATTATTTCTTTGTATCACTTTAAAGATTTGCGTTATAGTCTTGACGAGAACTGTTAATTTCAAACGATTCTATGCTTTGAAACCAGTATACTTTTACTGAACAGAGGCAAAACGTCTGATTTCGCCTTTAAAAAACGATGTATGTCACAGTTTGGATTAAAACCAATGATTTTCGTTTATTCATTGTTACAAACAAGAAACCTTACATCAAAGAAACTGAAAACCTCTTATTCAGGCCCAGAAAATCAAATTACGTTTCAGTCTAGACACAAATTGCTTATTTTAGACGATTCTTTCTTTTGAACACGAAAACTTACATTAAAAAGATTAAAAACGTCTTATTCTGGCTCAAAACTGCAAATTATGTATTACTTTGGATAAAAGCAGTTTATCCTGATTACTCCTTTGCTTAGAATAGAGCAAACTTGTATAAAACTTAATGAAAACTTTAAATTTCGTCTCAAAGAAATAATTTACGTTATAGTTTTGACCAGAACTGTTAATTTCAAACGATTTTATGCCCCCAAACGAGAAAACTTTCACTAAACAAATGCCAAACGTCTTAGTTCGTTTTATAAAAGCGACTTATGTAACAGTTTAAACAAAAACAAATTATTTTCGCTGTTGTTGTGTTAAAATAATTTATTTCGAATGATTCAATGGAGCGAAACGAGTAAACTTTTATAGGACAGATGCAAAATACCATATTACCACATAAATCGTTATTTTAAAGCAAAGTATTAGCTTTTGCACTTGTTCAATTAAAGTTTGCTTACTTCGAAGTATGTAATCGTCCGAAATATTTTTTTTTTGCCAAATCTATAACGTAATTTGTTCTTTTGAGCTTGAATATAGAGTTTTCATTACGTTTTATAGTAGTTTACTCTACTCTAAGCATAGAATCAAACAGAGTAATCCGCTTTTGTTAAAACTGATACATAATTTGCTCTTATTTTCGAGAATAAGACGTTTTCAATATGCTTGATAAAATTTTTTCTTGTTTATAGCAAGGAATCGTTTAAAATAAGCTGTATTTGCTTAAACTGATACGTAATTCGATATTTATGCATGGATACGAAGTTTTCAGTTTCTTTGACGTGAAATTTCTTGTTGCAAAAGGAAATACTTTGCTTTAAAACAACGCTTTATATGGTAATATGTGGTTTTGCATCTGCCCCATAAAAGTTCATTAGTTTCGAATGATAAATTCGTTTGAAATAAACAGTGCTGGTCAAAACTATAATGTAAATTATTTCTTTGAGACGAAATTTAAAGTTTTCATTAAGTTTTATACAAGTTTACTCTATTCTAAGTAAAGGAGTAGTCAGGATAAATTGCTTTTATCTAGAGTAATATATAATTTGCAGTTTTCAGCCAGAATAAGACGTTTTTAATCTTTTTAATGTAAGTTTTCGTGTTCAAGACAAAAGATCGTCTAAAATAAGCAGTTTTTGTCCAGACTGAAACGTAATTCGAATTTCTGTGCCTGAATAAGGGGTTTTCAGTTTCTTTGATGTAAGGTTTCTTGTTTGTAACAATGAATTAACAAAAATATTTGGTTTTTATCCAAACTGTGGCATGAATCAGCTTTAAGACTATAACGCAAATCTTTTGTTTTGTGCTAAAATAAGACGTTTTTAGTCAGTTTGATATAAGTTTTCTTGTTCAAAGCAAAATATTGTCGAAAATCAACCGTTTTTGTCTAAACTGATACAAAATTCGGTGGTTTGTGTCCGAATACAAAGTTTTCAGATTCTTTAATGTTAGGTTTGCTGCTTCTAACAAAGAATCAACGAAAATATTTTGTTTTAATACAAACTGCAATATAAAATGTCTTCATAGGACAAAACATGATGTTTGGCATCTGTTTAATAAAAATTTACTCGTTTGGAAGCATAGAATCATTTCAAATAAGCTATTCTCGTCGAAACTATAATGTAATTAGTATTTTGTGCTAGAATACAGCGTTTTTGTTAGATTTATTAACAATTTTGTCTATTTTAAGCAATGAAACGAATAGGATTAGCTGCCTTTATCTAAAGTGATACATAAATTTCTCTTTTATGCCAGATTAATACGTTTTTAGTCTGTTCGATGTAAGTTTTCTTGTTCAAAGCAAAAGATCGTCTAAAATAAGCCGTTTTTGTTTGAACTGATGAACAATTCAGACTGAGAGTCAACAAAAATAATTTATTTTAATCCAAACTGATACTTTTTGACTCTATAAAAGTCCTATAAGAGTCCGAGATACGCCGTTCTCGTCAAGTCTATAACGTAATTCGTTTTTTTGTGTCAGAATACGACGTTTTCTGTCTGTTTAATATAAGTTTTTAATAATAATAATAATAATAATAATAACAATAATAATAATAATAATAATAATAATAATAATAATAATAATAATAATAATAATAATAATAATAATAATAATAAAAATAATAATACTAATAATAGTAATAATAATAATAATAATAAAAATAATAATAGTAATAAAAGTAAGCTTAGTTTTCTAAGCAAAAATGAAGCTTATTTTGTGTTATATGAGCGTTTTCTCATTTCTATGCAAGAAATCATCTGTGATCTGTGTTTTTAGGCAAGAAATTGTCTAAAATTAATAACTCATTTTAAAACTGGTATAAAAACATTTACAATACAAAAGTTAATAATAATAATAATAATAATAATAATAATAATAATAATAATAATAATAATAATAATAATAATAATAATAATAATAATAATAATAATAATAATAATAATAATAATAATAATAATAATAATAATAATAATAATAATAATAATGATAATAATACTTATAATAATGAATTTCTTTCTAAATTAAAGCTTAGTTTTTTTAAGCAAAAATGATGCTTATTTTGTGTTATCTGAGCGTTTTCTCATTTCTATGCAAGAGATCATCTGTGATCTGTGTTTTTAGGCAAGAAATTGTCTAAAACTAATAATTCATTTTAAAACTGTTATAAAAACATTTACTATACAAAAGTTATAATCGGTTATTAATAATAATAATAATAATAATAATAATAATAATAATAATAATAATAATAATAATAATAATAATAATAATAATAAAAATAATAATAATAGTAGTAATAAAAGTAAGCTTAGTTTTCTAAGCAGAAATAAAGCTTATTTTGTGTTATATGAGCGTTTTCTCATTTCTATGCAAAAGATCATGTGTGATCAGTGTTTTTAGGCAATCTTAGCCATTTTATAGTTTTTAGGCAAGAAATTGGCTAAAATTAATCACTCATTTTAAAACTGGTATAAAAACAATACTATACAAAAGTTAAAATCGGTTTTTAATAATAATTATTATAATGATAATAATAATAATAATAATAATAATAATAATAATAATAATAATAATAACAATAATAATAATAAAAATAATAATAATAGTAATAAAAGTAAGCTTAGTTTTCTAAGCAAAAATGAAGCTTATTTTGTGTGTTATATGAGTGTTTTCTCATTTCTATGCAAGAAATCATCTGTGATCTGTGTTTTTAGGCAAGAAATTGTCTAAAATTAATAACTCATTTTAAAACTGGTATAAAATCATTTACTATACAAAAGTTAATAATAATAATAATAGCAATAATAATAATAATAATAATAATAATAGTAATAGTAACAAAAGTAATAATAATAATAATAATACTTTTAATAAGGAAAAATGGAGCTTATTTTGTGTGTTACATGAGCGTTTTCTCATTTCTATGCAAAAGATCATGTGTGATGTGTGTTTTTAGGCAATCTAAACCATTTTATAGTTTTTAATATTTAACAAAAATTTGCTTTAAAATAAAATGTTTGAAAAACTGAAATTAAACTAAATTAATTGTGTCTAACACTTTAGTAGAGGAAAAAGGAGGAGACATAAAAGTCACTAAAGTCTTCAGAGTCGTTTTTAAATGCTGCATTTTCGTCTTCCTCTCAAACATTGAAAACTGAATTACATTTTTGTTCAGTAACTGTAACAGTTTTTACTTTGGTTTTTTGCTTATATCTCGAAAACAATTACTCCTATCAATTTTTATCTTTCTTTCAAAATTAAAGCTGATAAAATTTCCTACAAAATAGTTATTTGCATTTCTCATGTAGGACTAACCATAAGCGAGATATAAGTTTGAAAATAATTAATATTTAAAAAAAAAGTGCTTTAACAGAAAATGTTTTGTGATTTAAAATACACTTAATTTATTAGGTCCAATCCTTTATTAGAAGAAAAAGGAGTTGACATATAAGTCACTGAAGTCTTCAGAGTCGATTTTAAATGCTGCATTTTCGTCTTCGTCTCAAACATTGAAAACTGAATTACATTTTTGTTCAGTAACAGTTACAGTTTTCTTATTGGTTTTTTGCTTATATCTCGAAAACAGTTACTTCTATCAATTTTTATCTTTCTTTTAAAATTAAAGCTGATAAAATTTCCTACAAAATAGTTATTTGCATTTTTCATGTAAGACTAACCATAAGCGAGATATAAGTTTAAAAATTATTAATATTTAAAAAAAAAGTGCTTTAACAGAAAATGTCTTGTGATTTAAAATACACTTAATTCATTGGGTCCAATACTTTATTAGAAGAAAAAGGAGGTGACATAAAAGTCGCTGAAGTCTTCAGAGTCGTTTTTAAATGCTGCATTTTCGTCTTCGTCTCAAACATTGAAAATTGAATTACATTTTTGTTCAGTAACAGTTACAGTATTCTTATTGGTTTTTTGCTTATATCTCGAAAACAGTTACTCCTATCAATTTTTATCTTTCTTTCAAAATTAAAGCCGATAAAATTTCCTACAAAATAGTTATTTGCATTTCTTTTGTAAGACCAACCATAAGCGAGTTATAGAGTTGGATATAAATAATCTTTAACAAAAATTTGCTTTAAAATATAATGTTTGAAAATCCGAAATTAAACTAAATTAATTGAGTCTAACACTTTAGTATAGGAAAAAGGAGAAGACATAAAAGTCACCAAAGTCTTCAGAGTTGTTTGTAGTCGTCATATTAATAACAATAACATTAATAATAATAATAACGCTGCATTTTCGTCTTCGTCTCAAACATTGAAAACTGAATTACATTTTTGTTCAGTAACAGTTACAGTTTTCTTATTGGTTTTTTGCTTATATCTCTAAAACAGTTACTCCTATCAATTTTTATCTTTTTTTCAAAATTAAAGCTGATAAAATTTCCTACAAAATAGTTATTTGCATTTTTCTTGTAAGACCAACCGTAAGCGAGTTATAGAGTTAGATATAAATAATATTTAACAAATGTTATTGTTATTAATATGACGACTAAAGACGACTCTGAAACCTTTAATGACATTTATGTCTTCTCCTTTTATTATATTTATTTTTATTTATATAATTATTTTGTAGGAAATTTTATCAGCTTTAATTTTAAAAGAAAGATAAAAATTGATAGGAGTAACTGTTTTCGAGATATAAGCAAAAAACCAATAAGAAAACTGTAACTGTTACTGAACAAAAATGTAATTCAGTTTTCAATGTTTGAGATGAATTCGAAAATGCAGCATTTAAAATCGACTCTGAAGACTTCAGTGACTTATATGTCACCTCTTTTTTCTTCTAATAAAGTATTGGACCTAATAAATTAAGTGTAGTTTAAATCACAAAACATTGTCTGTTAAAGCACTTTTTTTTTAAATATTAATTATTTTCAAATTTATATCTCGCTTATGGTTAGTCCTACATGAGAAATGCAAATAACTATTTTGTAGGAAATTTTATCAGCTTTAATTTTAGTAAAAAGATAAAAATTGATAAGAGTAACTGTTTTCGAGATATAAGCAAGAAACCAAAAAACTGTTACCTTAATTAAGCGATTGCATATAAGCAAATTTAGTACTATTAGTATTATTATTATTAATGTTATTGTTATTAATATGACGACTAAAGACGACTCTGAAACCTTTAGTGACATTTATGTCTTCTCCTTTTATTATATTTGTTTTTATTTATATAATTATTTTGTAGGAAATTTTATCAGCTTTAATTTTAAAAGAAAGATAAAAATTGATAGGAGTAACTGTTTTCGAGATATAAGCAAAAAACCAATAAGAAAACTGTAACTGTTACTGAACAAAAATGTAATTCAGTTTTCAATGTTTGAGACGAAGACGAAAATGCAGCATTTAAAATCGACTCTGAAGACTTCAGTGACTTATATGTCACCTCCTTTTTCTTCTAATAAAGTATTGGACCTAATAAATTAAGTGTATTTTAAATCACAAAACATTTTCTGTTAAAGCACTTTTTTTTTAAATATTAATAATTTTTAAACTTATATCTCGCTTATGCTTAGTCTTACATGAAAAATGCAAATAACTGTTTTGTAGAAAATTTTATCAGCTTTAATTTTAGTAAAAAGATTAAAATTGATATAAGTAACTGTTTTCAAGATATAAGCAAGAAACCAAAAAACTGTTACCTTAATTAAGCGTTTGCATGTAAGCAAATTTAGTACTATTAGTATTATTATTAATGTTATTGTTATTAATATGACAACTAAAGACGACTCTGAAACCTTTAGTGACCTTTATGTCTTCTCCTTTTTCCTCTACTAAAGTGTTAGACACAATTAATTTAGTTTAATTTTAGTTTTTCAAACATTTTTTTTTAAAGCAAGTTTTTGTTAAATATTATTTATACCCAACTCTATAACTCGCTTATGGTTGGTCCTACAAGAAAAATGTAAATAACTATTTTGTAGGAAATTTTATCAGCTTTAATTTTGAAAGAAAGATAAAAATTGATAGGAGTAACTGTTTTCGAGATATAAGCAAAAAACCAATAAGAAAACTGAAACTGTTACTGAACAAAAATGTAATTCAGTTTTCAATGTTTGAGACGAAGACGAAAATGCAGCATTATTATTATTATTAATGTTATTGTTATTAATATGACAACTAAAAACGACTCTGAAGACTTTGGTGACTTTTATGTCTTCTCCTTTTTCCTATACTAAAGTGTTAGACTCAATTAATTTAGTTTAATTTCGGTTTTTCAAACATTATATTTTAAAGCAAATTTTTGTTAAAGATTATTTATATCCAACTCTATAACTCGCTTATGGTTGGTCTTACAAAAGAAATGCAAATAACTATTTTGTAGGAAATTTTATCAGCTTTAATTTTGAAAGAAAGATAAAAATTGATAGGAATAATTGTTTTCGAGATATAAGCAAAGAACCAAAGTAAAAACTGTTACAGTTATTGAACAAAAATGTAAGTTTTCGAGATATAAGCAAGAAACTGTTACCTTAATTAAGCGCTTGCATATAAGCAAATTTAGTACTATTAGTATTATTATTATTAATGTTATTGTTATTGATATGACGACTAAGAACGACTCTCAAGACTTTGGTGACTTTTATGTCACCTCCTTTTTCTTCTAATAAAGTATTGGACCCAATAAATTAAGTGTATTTTAAATCACAAGACATTTTCTGTTAAAGCACTTTTTTTTTAAATATTAATTATTTTTAAACTTATATCTCGCTTATGGTTAGTCCTACATGAAAAATGCAAATTACTATTTTGTAGGAAATTTTATTTTTTAGTTTTTCAAACATTTTAATTTTTAGCAAGTTTTTGTTAAATATTATTTATATCCAACTCTATAACTCGCTTATGGTTGGTCCTACAAGAAAAATGCAAATAACTATTTTGTAGAAAATTTTATCAGCTTTAATTTTGAAAGAAAGATAAAAATTGATATGAATAATTGTTTTCGAAATATAAGCAAAAAACCAAAGTGAAAACTGTTACAGTAACTAAACAAAAATGTAATTCAGTTTTCAATGTTTGAGACGAAGACGAAAATGCAGCATTTAAAAACGACTCTGAAGACTTCTGTGACTTTTAAGTCACCTCCTTTTTCTTCTAATAATGTATTGGACCCAATAAATTAAGTGTATTTTAAATCACAAGACATTTTCTGTTAAAGCACTTTTTTTTTAAATATTGATTATTTTCAAACTTATATCTTGCTTATGGTTAGTCCTACATGAAAAATGCAAATAACTATTTTGTAGGAAATTTTATCAGCTTTAATTTTAGTAAACAGATAAAAATTGATAGGAGTAACTGTTTTCGAGATATAAGCAAGAAACCAAAAAACTGTTACCTTAATAAAGCGCTTGCATATAAGCAAATTTAGTACTATTAGTATTATTATTATTAATGTTATTGTTATTAATATGACGACTAAAAACGACTCTGAAGACTTTGGTGACTTTTATGTCTTCTCCTTTTTTCTATACTAAAGTGTTAGTCTTAATTAATTTAGTTTAATTTCGGTTTTTCAAACATTTTATTTTAAAGCAAATTTTTGTTAAAGATTATTTATATCCAACTCTATAACTCGCTTATGGTTGGTCCTACAAAAAAAATGCCAATAACTATTTTGTAGGAAATTTTATCAGCTTTGATTTTGAAAGAAAGATAAAAATTGATAGGAGTAACTGTTTTCGAGATATAAGCAAAAAACCAATAAGAAAACTGTAACTGTTACTAAACAAAAATGTAATTCAGTATTCAATGTTTGAGACAAAGACGAAAATGCAGCATTTAAAATCGACTCTGAAGACTTCAGTGACTTTTATGTCACCTCCTTTTTCTTCTAATAAAGTATTGGACCCATTAAATTAAGTGTATTTTAAATCACAAGACATTTTCTGTTAAAGCACTTTTTTTTTAAATATTAATTATTTTCAAACTTATATCTCGCTTATGGTTAGTCCTACATGAAAAATGCAAATTACTATTTTGTAGGAAATTTTATCAGCTTTAATTTTAGTAAAAAGATAAAAATTGATAGGAGTAACAGTTTTCGAGATATAAGCAAGAAACCAAAAAACTGTTACCTTAATTAAGCGCTTGCATATAAGCAAATTTAGTACTAAAAACAACTCTGAAGACTTTGGTGATTTTTATGTCTTTTCCTTTTTCCTCTACTAAAGTGTTAGACCCAATTAATTTAGTTTAATATCGGTTTTTCAAACATTTTATTTTAAAGCAAATTTTTGTTAAAGATTATTTATATCCAACTCTATAACTCGCTTATGGTTGGTCCTACAAAAAAATGGAAATAACTATTTTGTAGGAAATTTTATCAGCTTTAATTTTGAAAAAAAGATAAAAATTGATACGAGTAACTGTTTTCGAGATATAAGCAAGAAACCAAAAAACTGTTACCTTAATAAAGCGCTTGCATATAAGCAAATTTAGTACTATTAGTATTATTATTATTAATGTTATTGTTATTAATATGACGACTAAGGACGACTCTGAAACATTTAGTGACTTTTATGTCTTCTCCTTTTTCCTATACTAAAGTGTTAGACCCAATTAATTTAGTTTAATTTCGGTTTTTCAAACATTTTATTTTAAAGCAAATTTTTGTTAAAGATTATTTATATCCAACTCTATAACTCGCTTATGGTTGGTCTTACAAAAGAAATGCAAATAACTATTTTGTAGGAAATTTTATCAGCTTTAATTTTGAAAGAAAGATAAAAATTGATAGGAGTAATTGTTTTCGAGATATAAGCAAAAAACCAAAGTGAAAACTGTTACAGTTACTGAACAAAAATGTAACTCAGTTTTCAATGTTTGAGACGAAGACAAAAATGTAGCATTTATTTAAGAGTCGTTTTTAATCGTCATATTAATAACAATAACATTAATAATAATAATACTAATAATACTAAATTTGCTTATATGCAAACGCTTAATTAAGGTAACAGTTTTTTGGTTTCTTGATTATATCTCGAAAACAGTTACTCCTATCAATTTTTATCTTTTTACTAAAATTAAAGCTGATAAAATTTCCTACAAAATAGTTATTTGCATTTTTCATGTAGGACTAACCATAAGCGAGATATAAGTTTGAAAATAATTATTATTTAAAAAAAAAGTGCTTTAACAGAAAATGTCTTGTGATTTAAAATACACTTAATTTATTGGGTCCAATACTTTATTAGAAGAAAAAGGAGGTGACATAAAAGTCACTGACGTCTTCAGAGTCGTTTTTAAATGCTGCACTTTTGTCTTCGTCTCAAACATTGAAAACTGAGTTACATTTTTGTTCAGTAACAGTTACAGTTTTCTTATTGGTTTTTTGCTTATATCTCAAAAACAGTTACTCCTATCAAATTTTACCTTTCTTTTAAAATTAAAGCTGATAAAATTTCCAACAAAATAGTTATTTACATTTTTCTTGTAGGACCAAGCATAAACGAGTTATAGAGTTGGATATAAATAATATTTAACAAAAATTTGCTTTAAAATAAAATGCTTGAAAAACCGGAATTAAACTAAATTAATTGTGTCTAACACTTTAGTAGAGAAAAAAGGAAAAGACATAAAAGTCACTAAATGTTTCAGAGTCGTCTTTAGTCGCCCTATTAATAACAATAACATTAATAATAATAATACTAATATTACTAAATTTGCTTATATGCAAGCGCTTAATTAAGGTAACAGTTTCTTGCTTATATCTCGAAAACAGTTACTCCTATCAATTTTTATCTTTTCACTAAAATTAAAGCTGATAAAATTTCCCACAAAATAGTTATTTGCATTTTTTATGTAGGACTAACCATAAGCGAGATAGAAGTTTGAAAATAATTAATATTTAAAAAAAAAGTGCTTTAACAGAAAATGTCTTGTGATTTAAAATACACTTAATTTATTGGGACCAATACTCTATTAGAAGAAAAAGGAGGTGACATAAAAGTCACTGAAGTCTTCAGAGTCGTTTTTAAATGCTGCATTTTCGTCTTCGTCTCAAACATTGAAAACTGAATTACATTTTTGTTCAGTAACTGTAACAGTTTTCACTTTGGTTTTTTGCTTATATCTCGAAAACAATTACTCCTATCAATTTTTATCTTTCTTTCAAAATTAAAGCTGATAAAATTTCCTACAAAATAGTTATTTGCATTTCTTTTGTAAGACCAACCATAAGCGAGTTATAGAGTTGGATATAAATAATCTTTAACAAAAATTTGCTTTAAAATAAAATGTTTGAAAAACCGAAATTAAACTAAATTAATTGGGTCTAACACTTTAGTATAGGAAAAAGGAGAAGACATAAAAGTCACTAAATGTTTCAGAGTCGTCTTTAGTCGTCATATTAATAACAATAACATTAATAATAATAATACTAATAGTACTAAATTTGATTATATGCAAGCGCTTTATTAAGGTAACAGTTTTTTGGTTTCTTGCTTATATCTTGAAAACAGTTACTCCTATCAATTTTTACCTTTTTTTCAAAATTAAAGCTGATAAAATTTCCTACAAAATAGTTATTTCCATTTTTTTGTAGGACCAACCATAAGCGAGTTATAGAGTTGGATATAAATAATCTTTAACAAAAATTTGCTTTAAAATAAAATGTTTGAAAAACTGATATTAAACTAAATTAATTGGGTCTAACACTTTAGTAGAGGAAAAAGGAGAAGACATAAAAATCACCAAAGTCTTCAGAGTTGTTTTTAGTACTAAATTTGCTTATATGCAAGCGCTTAATTAAGGTAACAGTTTTTTGGTTTCTTGCTTATATCTCGAAAACAGTTACTCCTATCAATTTTTATCTTTTTACTAAAATTAAAGCTGATAAAATTTCCTACAAAATAGTAATTTGCATTTTTCATGTAGGACTAACCATAAGCGAGATATAAGTTTAAAAATAATTAATATTTAAAAAAAAAGTGCTTTAACAGAAAATGTCTTGTGATTTAAAATACACTTAATTTATTGGGTCCAATACTTTATTAGAAGAAAAGGGAGGTGACATAAAAGTCACCAAAGTCTTGAGAGTCGTTCTTAGTCGTCATATCAATAACAATAACATTAATAATAATAATAATACTAATAGTACTAAATTTGCTTATATGCAAGCGCTTAATTAAGGTTACAGTTTCTTGCTTATATCTCGAAAACTTACATTTTTGTTCAGTAACTGTAACAGTTTTTACTTTGGTTTTTTGCTTATATCTCGAAAACAATTACTCCTATCAATTTTTATCTTTCTTTCAAAATTAAAGCTGATAAAATTTCCTACAAAATAGTTATTTGCATTTCTTTTGTAAGACCAACCATAAGCGAGTTATAGAGTTGGATATAAATAATCTTTAACAAAAATTTGCTTTAAAATATAATGTTTGAAAAACCGAAATTAAATTGAGTCTAACACTTTAGTATAGGAAAAAGGAGAAGACATAAAATTCACCAAAGTCTTCAAAGTCGTTTTTAGTCGTCATATTAATAACAATAACATTAATAATAATAATAATGCTGCATTTTCGTCTTCGTCTCAAACATTGAAAACTGAATTACATTTTTGTTCAGTAACAGTTACAGTTTTCTTATTGGTTTTTTGCTTATATCTCGAAAACAGTTACTCCTATTAATTTTTATCTTTCTCTCAAAATTAAAGCTGATAAAATTTCCTACAAAATAGTTATTTGCATTTTTCTTGTAGGACCAACCATAAGCGAGTTATAGAGTTGGATATAAATAATATTTAACAAAAACTTGCTTTAAAATAAAATGTTTGAAAAACTAAAATTAAACTAAATTAATTGTGTCTAACACTTTAGTAGAGGAAAAAGGAGAAGACATAAAGGTCACTAAAGGTTTCAGAGTTGTCTTTTGTCGTCATATTAATAACACTAACATTAATAATAATACTAATAGTACTAAATTTGCTTACATGCAAACGCTTAATTAGGGTAACAGTTTTTTGGTTTCTTGCTTATATCTGGAAAACAGTTACTTATATCAATTTTTATCTTTTTACTAAAATTAAAGCCGATAAAATTTTCTACAAAATAGTTATTTGCATTTTTCATGTAAGACTAACCATAAGCGAGATATAAGTTTAAAAATTATTAATATTTAAAAAAAAAGTGCTTTAACAGAAAATGTCTTGTGATTTAAAATACACTTAATTTATTGGGTCCAATACTTTATTAGAAGAAAAAGGAGGTGACATAAAAGTCGCTGAAGTCTTCAGAGTCGTTTTTAAATGCTGCATTTTCGTCTTCGTCTCAAACATTGAAAACTGAATTACATTTTTGTTCAGTAACTGTAACAGTTTTTACTTTGGTTTTTTGCTTATATCTCGAAAACAATTACTCCTATGAATTTTTATCTCTCTTTCAAAATTAAAGCTGATAAAATTTCCTACAAAATAGTTATTTGCATTTTTCATGTAGGACTAACCATAAGCGAGATATAAGTTTGAAAATAATTAATATTTAAAAAAAAAGTGCTTTAACAGAAAATGTCTTGTGATTTAAAATACACTTAATTTAATGGGTCCAATACTTTATTAGAAGGAAAAGGAGGTGACATAAAAGTCACTGAAGTCTTCAGAGTCGTTTTTAAATGCTGCATTTTCGTCTTCGTCTCAAACATTGAAAACTGAATTACATTTTTGTTCAGTAACTGTAACAGTTTTTACTTTGGTTTTTTGCTTATATCTCGAAAACAATTACTCCTATCAATTTTTGTCTTTTTTTCAAAATCAAAGCTGATAAAATTTCCTACAAAATAGTTATTGGCATTTTCTTTGTAGGACCAACCATAAGCGAGTTATAGAGTTGGATATAAATAATCTTTAACAAAAATTTGTTTTAAAATAAAATGTTTGAAATACTGAAATTAAACTAAATTAATTGTGTCTAACACTTTAGTATAGGAAAAAGGAGAAGACATAAAAGTCACCAAAGTCTTCAGAGTCGTTTTTAGTCGTCATATTAATAACAATAACATTAATAATAATAATACTAATAGTACTAAATTTGCTTATATGCATGCGCTTTATTAAGGTAACAGTTTTTTGGTTTCTTGCTTATATCTCGAAAACAGTTACTCCTATCAATTTTTATCTGTTTACTAAAATTAAAGCTGATAAAATTTCTTACAAAATAGTTATTTGCATTTTTCATGTAGGACTAACCTTAAGCGAGATATAAGTTTGAAAATAATCAATATTTAAAAAAAAGTGCTTTAACAGAAAATGTCTTGTGATTTAAAATACACTTAATTTATTGGGTCCAATACATTATTAGAAGAAAAAGGAGGTGACTTAAAAGTCACAGAAGTCTTCAGAATCGTTTTTAAATGCTGCATTTTCGTCTTCGTCTCAAACATTGAAAACTGAATTACATTTTTGTTTAGTAACTGTAACAGTTTTCACTTTGGTTTTTTGCTTATATCTCGAAAACTATTATTCCTATCAATTTTTATCTTTCTTTCAAAATTAAAGCTGATAAAATTTCCTACAAAATAGTTAATTGCATTTTTCATGTAGGACTAACCATAAGCGAGATATAAGTTTGAAAATAATTAATATTAAAAAAAAGTGCTTTAACAGAAAATGTCTTGTGATTTAAAATACACTTAATTTAATGGGTCCAATACTTTATTAGAAGAAAAAGGAGGTGACATAAAAGTCACTGAAGTCTTCAGAGTCGATTTTAAATGCTGCGTTTTCGTCTTTGTCTCAAACATTGAATACTGAATTACATTTTTGTTTAGAACAGTTACAGTTTTCTTATTGGTTTTTTGCTTATATCTCGAAAACAGTTACTCCTATCAATTTTTATCTTTCTTTCAAAATCAAAGCTGATAAAATTTCCTACAAAATAGTTATTGGCATTTTTTTTGTAGGACCAACCATAAGCGAGTTATAGAGTTGGATATAAATAATCTTTAACAAAAATTTGCTTTAAAATAAAATGTTTGAAAGACCGAAATTAAACTAAATTAATTAAGACTAACACTTTAGTTGAGGAAAAAGGAGAAGACATAAAAGTCACCAAAGTTTTGAGAGTTGTTTTTAGTCGTCATATTAATAACAATAACATTAATAATAATAATACTAATAGTACTAAATTTGCTTATATGCAAGCGCTTTATTAAGGTAACAGTTTATTGGTTTCTAGCTTATATCTCGAAAACAGTTACTCCTATCAATTTTTATCTTTTTACTAAAATTAAAGCTGATAAAATTTCCTACAAAATAGTTATTTGTATTTTTCTTGTAGGACCAAGCATAAGCGAGTTATAGAGTTGGATATAAATAATCTTTAACAAAAATTTGTTTTAAAATAAAATGTTTGAAATACTGAAATTAAACTAAATTAATTGTGTCTAACACTTTAGTATAGGAAAAAGGAGAAGACATAAAAGTCACCAAAGTCTTCAGAGTCGTTTTTAGTCGTCATATTAATAACAATAACATTAATAATAATAATACTAATAGTACTAAATTTGCTTATATGCAAGCGCTTTATTAAGGTAACAGTTTTTTGGTTTCTTGCTTATATCTCGAAAACAGTTACTCCTATCAATTTTTATCTGTTTACTAAAATTAAAGCTGATAAAATTTCTTACAAAATAGTTATTTGCATTTTTCATGTAGGACTAACCTTAAGCGAGATATAAGTTTGAAAATAATCAATATTTAAAAAAAAGTGCTTTAACAGAAAATGTCTTGTGATTTAAAATACACTTAATTTATTGGGTCCAATACATTATTAGAAGAAAAAGGAGGTGACTTAAAAGTCACAGAAGTCTTCAGAATCGTTTTTAAATGCTGCATTTTCGTCTTCGTCTCAAACATTGAAAACTGAATTACATTTTTGTTTAGTAACTGTAACAGTTTTCACTTTGGTTTTTTGCTTATATCTCGAAAACTATTATTCCTATCAATTTTTATCTTTCTTTCAAAATTAAAGCTGATAAAATTTCCTACAAAATAGTTAATTGCATTTTTCATGTAGGACTAACCATAAGCGAGATATAAGTTTGAAAATAATTAATATTAAAAAAAAGTGCTTTAACAGAAAATGTCTTGTGATTTAAAATACACTTAATTTAATGGGTCCAATACTTTATTAGAAGAAAAAGGAGGTGACATAAAAGTCACTGAAGTCTTCAGAGTCGATTTTAAATGCTGCGTTTTCGTCTTTGTCTCAAACATTGAATACTGAATTACATTTTTGTTTAGTAACAGTTACAGTTTTCTTATTGGTTTTTTGCTTATATCTCGAAAACAGTTACTCCTATCAATTTTTATCTTTCTTTCAAAATCAAAGCTGATAAAATTTCCTACAAAATAGTTATTGGCATTTTTTTTGTAGGACCAACCATAAGCGAGTTATAGAGTTGGATATAAATAATCTTTAACAAAAATTTGCTTTAAAATAAAATGTTTGAAAGACCGAAATTAAACTAAATTAATTAAGACTAACACTTTAGTTGAGGAAAAAGGAGAAGACATAAAAGTCACCAAAGTTTTGAGAGTTGTTTTTAGTCGTCATATTAATAACAATAACATTAATAATAATAATACTAATAGTACTAAATTTGCTTATATGCAAGCGCTTTATTAAGGTAACAGTTTATTGGTTTCTTGCTTATATCTCGAAAACAGTTACTCCTATCAATTTTTATCTTTTTACTAAAATTAAAGCTGATAAAATTTCCTACAAAATAGTTATTTGTATTTTTCTTGTAGGACCAAGCATAAGCGAGTTATAGAGATAGATATAAATAATATTTAACAAAAATTTGCTTTAAAATAAAATGTTTGAAATACTGAGATTAAACTAAATTAATTGTGTCTAACACTTTAGTATAGGAAAAAGGAGAAGACATAAAAATCACCAAAGTCTTCAGAATCGTTTTTAGTCGTCATATTAATAACAATAACATTAATAATAATAATACTAATAGTACTAAATTTGCTTATATGCAAGCGCTTTATTAAGGTAACAGTTTTTTGGTTTCTTGCTTATATCTCGAAAACAGTTACTCCTATCAATTTTTATCTGTTTACTAACATTAAAGCTGATAAAATTTCCTACAAAATAGTTATTTGCATTTTTCATGTAGGACTAACCATAAGCGAGATATAAGTTTGAAAATAATCAATATTTAAAAAAAAGTGCTTTAACAGAAAATGTCTTGTGATTTAAAACACACTTAATTTATTGGGTCCAATACATTATTAGAAGAAAAAGGAGGTGACTTAAAAGTCACAGAAGTCTTCAAAGTCGTTTTTGAATGCTGCATTTTCGTCTTCGTCTCAAACATTGAAAACTGATTTACATTTTTGTTTAGTAACTGTAACAGTTTTCACTTTGGTTTTTTGCTTATATCTCGAAAACAATTATTCCTATCAATTTTTATCTTTCTTTCAAAATTAAAGCTGATAAAATTTCCTACAAAATAGTTATTTGCATTTTTCTTGTAGGACCAACCATAAGCGAGTTATAGAGTTGGATATAAATAATATTTAACAAAAACTTGCTTTAAAATAAAATGTTTGAAAAACTAAAAAATAAAATTTCCTACAAAATAGTAATTTGCATTTTTCATATAGGACTAACCATAAGCGAGATATAAGTTTAAAAATAATTAATATTTACAAAAAAAGTGCTTTAACAGAAAATGTCTTGTGATTTAAAATACACTTAATTTATTGGGTCCAATACTTTATTAGAAGAAAAAGGAGGTGACATAAAAGTCACCAAAGTCTTGAGAGTCGTTCTTAGTCGTCATATCAATAACAATTACATTAATAATAATAATACTAATAGTACTAAATTTGCTTATATGCAAGCGCTTTATTAAGGTAACAGTTTATTGGTTTCTTGCTTATATCTCGAAAACAGTTACTCCTATCAATTTTTATCTTTTTACTAAAATTAAAGCTGATAAAATTTCCTACAAAATAGTTATTTGTATTTTTCTTGTAGGACCAAGCATAAGCGAGTTATAGAGATAGATATAAATAATATTTAACAAAAATTTGCTTTAAAATAAAATGTTTGAAATACTGAAATTAAACTAAATTAATTGTGTCTAACACTTTAGTATAGGAAAAAGGAGAAGACATAAAAGTCACCAAAGTCTTCAGAGTCGTTTTTAGTCGTCATATTAATAACAATAACATTAATAATAATAATACTAATAGTACTAAATTTGCTTATATGCATGCGCTTTATTAAGGTAACAGTTTTTTGGTTTCTTGCTAATATCTCGAAAACAGTTACTCCTATCAATTTTTATCTGTTTACTAAAATTAAAGCTGATAAAATTTCCTACAAAATAGTTATTTGCATTTTTTATGTAGGACTAACCATAAGCGAGATATAAGTTTGAAAATAATCAATATTTAAAAAAAAGTGCTTTAACAGAAAATGTCATGTGATTTAAAATACACTTAATTTATTGGGTCCAATACATTATTAGAAGAAAAAGGAGGTGACTTAAAAGTCACAGAAGTCTTCAGAGTCGTTTTTAAATGCTGCATTTTCGTCTTCGTCTCAAACATTGAAAACTGAATTACATTTTTGTTCAGTAACAGTTACAGTTTTCTTATTGGTTTTTTGCTTATATCTCGAAAACAGTTACTCCTATTAATTTTTATCTTTTTTTCAAAATTAAAGCTGATAAAATTTCCTACAAAATAGTTATTTGCATTTTTCTTGTAGGACCAACCATAAGCGAGTTATAGAGTTGGATATAAATAATATTTAACAAAAACTTGCTTTAAAATAAAATGTTTGAAAAACTAAAAAATAAAATTTCCTACAAAATAGTAATTTGCATTTTTCATGTAGGACTAACCATAAGCGAGATATAAGTTTAAAAATAATTAATATTTAAAAAAAAGTGTTTTACAGAAAATGTCTTGTGATTTAAAATACACTTAATTTATTGGGTCCAATACTTTATTAGAAGAAAAAGGAGGTGACATAACAGTCACCAAAGTCTTGAGAGTCGTTCTTAGTCGTCATATCAATAACAATAACATTAATAATAATAATACTAATAGTACTAAATTTGCTTATATGCAAGCGCTTAATTAAGGTAACAGTTTCTTGCTTATATCTCGAAAACTTACATTTTTGTTCAGTAACTGTAACAGTTTTTACTTTGGTTTTTTGCTTATATCTCGAAAACAATTACTCCTATCAATTTTTATCTTTTTTTCAAAATTAAAGCTGATAAAATTTCCTACAAAATAGTTATTTGCATTTTTTTTGTAAGACCAACCATAAGCGAGTTATAGAGTTGGATATAAATAATCTTTAACAAAAATTTGCTTTAAAATATAATGTTTGAAAAACCGAAATTAAACTAAATTAATTGAGTCTAACACTTTAGTATAGGAAAAAGGAGAAGACATAAAAGTCACCAAAGACTTCAGAGTCGTTTTTAGTCGTCATATTAATAACAATAACATTAATAATAATAATAATGCTGCATTTTCGTCTTCGTCTCAAATATTGAAAACTGAATTCCATTTTTGTTCAGTAACAGTTACAGTTTTCTTATTGGTTTTTTGCTTATATCTCGAAAACAGTTACTTCTATCAATTTTTATCTTTTTTTCAAAATTAAAGCTGATAACATTTCCTACAAAATAGTTATTTGCATTTTTTTGTAGGACCAACCATAAGCGAGTTATAGAGTTGGATATAAATAATCTTTAACAAAAATTTTCTTTAAAATAAAATGTTTGAAAAACTAAAATTAAACCAAATTAATTGTGTCTAACACTTTAGTAGAGGAAAAAGGAGAAGACATAAAAGTCACTAAAGTCTTCAGAGTCGTTTTTAGTCGTCATATTAATAACAATAACATTAATAATAATAATACTGATAGTACTAAATTTGCTTATATGCAAGCGCTTAATTAATGTAACAGTTTTTTGGTTTCTAGCTTATATCTCGAGAACAGTTACACCTATCAAATTTTATCTTTCTTTCAAAATTAAAGCTGATAAAATTTCCAACAAAGTAATTATTTGCATTTTTCTTGTAGGACCAAGCATAAGCGAATTATAGAGATGAATATAAATAATTTTTAACAAAAATTTGCTTTAAAATAAAATGTTTGAAAAACTGAAATGAAACTAAATTAATTGTGTCTAATACTTTAGTGGAGGAAAAAGGAGAAGACATAAAAGTCTTTAAAGGTTTCAGAATCGTCTTTAGTCGTCATATTAATAACAATAACATTAATAAACTAATAGTACTAAATTTGCTTATATGCAAACGCTGCATTAAGGTAATAGTTTTTTGGTTTCTTGCTTATATCTCGAAAACAGTTACTCCTATCAATTTTTAACTTTTCACCAAAATTAAAGATGATAAAATTTCCTGCAAAATAGTTATTTGCATTTTTCATGTAGAACAAACCATAAGCGAGATATAAGTTTGAAAATAATTAATAATTAAAAAAAAAATGTGTTTTAACAGAAAATGTCTTGTGATTTAAAATACACTTAATTTATTGGGTCCAATACTTAATTAGAAGAAAAAGGAGGTGCAAATAACTATTTTGTTGGAAATTTTATTAGCTTTAATTGTGAAAGAAAGATAAAATTTGATAGGAGTAACTGTTTTCGAGATATAAGCAAAAAACCAATAAGAAAACTGTAACTGTTACTGAACAAAAATGTAATTCAGTTTTCAATGTTTGAGACGAAGACAAAAATGCAGCATTTAAAAACGACTCTGAAAACTTCAGTGACTTTTATGTCACCTCCTTTTTCTTCTAATAAAGTATTGGACCCAATAAATTAAGTGTATTATAAATCACAAAACATTTTCTGTTAAAACACTTTTTTTTAATTATTAATTACTTTCAAACTTATATCTCGCTTATGTTTAGTTCTACATGAAAAATGCAAATAACTATTTTGTAGGAAATTTTATCACCTTTAATTTTGGTGAAAAAGTAAAAATTGATAGGAGTAACTGTTTTCGAGATATAAGCAAAAAACAAAAAAACTGTTACTTTAATTAAGCGCTTGCATATAAGCAAATTTAGTACTACTAGTATTGTTATTATAAATGTTATTGTTATTAATATGACGACTAAAGACAACTCTAAGACTTTAGTGACTTTTATGTCTCCTCCTTTTTCCTCTACTAAAGTGTTAGACACAATTAATTTAGTTTAATTTCAGTTTTTCAAACATTTTATTTTAAAGCAAATTTTTGTTAAATATTAAAAACTATAAAATGGCTTAGATTGCCTAAAACACACATCACACATGATCTTTTGCATAGAAATGATAAAACGCTCATATAACACAAAATAAGCTTCATTTTTGCTTAGAAAACTAAGCTTACTTTTATTACTACTATTATTATTATTTTTATTATTATTATTATTATTATTATTACTATTATTATTATTATTATTATTATTATTATTATTATTATTAATGTTATTATTATTAAAAACCGATTATAACTTTTGTATAGTAAATGTTTTTATACCAGTTTTAAAATGAGTTATTAATTTTAGACAATTTCTTGTCTAAAAACACAGATCACAGATGATCTCTTGCATAGAAATGAGAAAACGCTCAGATAACACAAAATAAGCATCATTTTTGCTTAGAAAAACTAAGCTTTAATTTAGAAAGAAATTCATTATTATAAGTATTATTATCATTATTATTATTATTATTATTATTATTATTATTATTATTTCTTTTATTACTATTATTATTATTATTATTATTATTATTAACTTTTGTATAGTAAATGTTTTTATACCAGTTTTAAAATGAGTTATTAATTTTAAACAATTTCTTGCCTAAAAACGCTCATATAACACACAAAATAAGCTTTATTTTTGCTTAGAAAACTAAGCTTACTTTTATTACTATTATTATTATTTTAATTATTATTATTATTGTTATTATTATTATTATTATTATTATTATTGTTATTATTATTATTATTATTATTATTATTATTATTATTAAAAACCGATTATAACTTTTGTATAGTATTGTTTTTATACCAGTTTTAAAATGAGTGATTAATTTTAGCCAATTTCTTGCCTAAAAACTATAAAATGGCTTAGATTGCCTAAAAACACAGATCACACATGATCTTTTGCATAGAAATGAGAAAACGCTCATATAACACAAAATAAGCTTCATTTTTGCTTAGAAAACTAAGCTTACTTTTATTACTACTATTATTATTATATTTATTATTATTATTATTATTACTATTATTATTATTATTATTAATATTATTATTATTAAAAACCGATTATAACTTTTGTATAGTAAATGTTTTTATACCAGTTTTAAAATGAGTTATATTAATTTAGACAATTTATTGCCTAAAAACACAGATCACAGATGATCTCTTGCATAGAAATGAGAAAACGCTCAGATAACACAAAATAAGCATCATTTTTGCTTAGAAAAACTAAGCTTTAATTTAGAAAGAAATTCAATATTATAAGTATTATTATCATTATTATTATTATTATTATTATTATTATTATTATTATTATTATTATTATTATTATTTTTTATTACTATTATTATTATTATTATTATTAACTTTTGTATAGTAAATGTTTTTATACCAATTTTAAAATGAGTTATTAATTTTAGACAATTTCTTGCCTAAAAACACAGATCACAGATGATTTCTTGCATAGAAATGAGAAAACGCTCATATAACACAAAAAGAGCTTCATGTTTGCTTAGAAAACTAAGCTTACTTTTATTACTATTATTATTTTTATTATTATTATTATTATTATTACTATTATTATTATTATTATTATTACTATTATTAGTATTATTATTTTTATTATTATTATTATTATTATTATTATTATTATTATTATTATTATTATTATTATTATTATTATTATTATTATTATTATTATTATTATTGTTATTATTATTATTATTATTAAAAACTTATATTAAACAGACAGAAAACGTCGTATTCTGACACAAAAAAACGAATTACGTTATAGACTTGACGAGAACGGCGTATCTCGGACTCTTATAGGACTCTTATAGGGTCAAAAAGTATCAGTTTGGATTAAAATAAATTATTTTTGTTGACTCTCAGTCTGAATTGTTCATCAGTTCAAACAAAAACGGCTTATTTTAGACGATCTTTTTCTTTGAACAAGAAAACTTACATCGAACAGACTAAAAACGTATTAATCTGGCATAAAAGAGCAATTTATGTATCACTTTGGATAAAGGCAGCTAATCCTATTCGTTTCATTGCTTAAAATAGACAAAATTGTTAATAAATCTAACAAAAACGCTGTATTCTAGCACAAAATACTAATTACATTATAGTTTCGAGGAGAATAGCTTATTTGGAATGATTCTATGCTTCCAAACGAGTAAATTTTTATTAAACAGATGCCAAACATCATGTTTTGTCCTATAAAGACATTTTATATTGCAGTTTGTATTAAAACAAAATATTTTCGTTGATTCTTTGTTAGAAGCAGCAAACCTAACATTAAAGAATCTGAAAACTTTGTATTCGGACACAAACCACCGAATTTTGTATCAGTTTAGACAAAAACGGTTGATTTTCGACAATATTTTGCTTTGAACAAGAAAATTTATATCAAACTGACTAAAAACGTCTTATTTTAGCACAAAACAAAAGATTTGCGTTATAGTCTTGAAGCTGATTCATGACACAGTTTGGATAAAAACCAATTATTTTTGTTAATTCATTGTTACAAACAAGAAACCTTACATCAAAGAAACTGAAAACCCCTTATTCAGGCACAGAAATTCGAATTACGTTTCAGTCTGGACAAAAGCTGCTTATTTTAGACGATCCTTTGTTTTGAACACGAAAACTTACATTAAAAAGATTAAAAACGTCTTATTCTGGCTGAAAACTGCAAATTATATATTACTCTAGATAAAAGCAATTTATCCTGATTACTCCTTTACTTAGAATAGAGTAAACTTGTATAAAATTTAATGAAAACTTTAAATTTAGTCTCAAAAAAATAATTTACGTCATAGTTTTGACCAGCACTGTTTATTTCAAACGAATTTATGATTCGAAACTAATGAACTTTTATGGGGCAGATGCAAAACCACATATTACCATATAAAGCGTTGTTTTAAAGCAAAGTATTACCTTTTGCAACAAGAAATTTCACGTCAAAGAAACTGAAAACTTCGTATCCATGCATAAATATCGAATTACGTATCAGTTTAGGCAAATACAGCTTATTTTAAACGATTCATTGCTATAAACAAGAAAAATTTTATCAAGCATACTGAAAACGTCTTATTCTCGAAAATAAGAGCAAATTATGTATCAGTTTTGACAAAAGCGGATTACTCTATTTGATTCTATGCTTAGAGTAGAGTAAACTACTATAAAACGTAATGAAAACTCTATATTCAAGCTCAAAAGAACAAATTACGTTATAGTTTTGGCAAAAAAAAAATATTTCGGACGATTACATACTTCGAAGTAAGCAAACTTTAATTGAACAAGTGCAAAAGCTAATACTTTGCTTTAAAATAACGATTTATGTGGTAATATGGTATTTTGCATCTGTCCTATAAAAGTTTACTCGTTTCGCTCCATTGAATCATTCGAAAGAAATTATTTTGACACAACAACAACGAAAATAATTTGTTTTTGTTTAAACTGTAACATAAATCGCTTTTATAAAACGAACTAAGACGTTTGGCATCTGTTTATTGAAAGTTTTCTCGTTTGGGGGCATAAAATCGTTTGAAATTATCAGTTCTGGTCAAAACTATAACGTAAATTATTTCTTTGTATCACTTTAAAGATTTGCGTTATAGTCTTGACGAGAACTGTTAATTTCAAACGATTCTATGCTTTGAAACCAGTATACTTTCACTGAACAGAGGCAAAACGTCTGATTTCGCCTTTAAAAAACGATTTATGTCACAGTTTGGATTAAAACCAATGATTTTCGTTTATTCATTGTTACAAACAAGAAACCTTACATCAAAGAAACTGAAAACCTCTTATTCAGGCAAAGAAAATCAAATTACGTTTCAGTCTAGACACAAATTGCTTATTTTAGACGATTCTTTTTTTTGAAGACGAAAACTTACATTAAAAAGATTAAAAACGTCTTATTCTGGCTCAAAACTGCAAATTATGTATTACTTTGGATAAAAGCAGTTTATCCTGATTACTCCTTTGCTTAGAATAGAGCAAACTTGTATAAAACTTAATGAAAACTTTAAATTTCGTCTCAAAGAAATAATTTACGTTATAGTTTTGACCAGAACTGTTAATTTCAAACGATTTTATGCCCCCAAACGAGAAAACTTTCACTAAACAAATGCCAAACGTCTTAGTTCGTTTTATAAAAGCGACTTATGTAACAGTTTAAACAAAAACAAATTATTTTCGCTGTTGTTGTGTTAAAATAATTTATTTCGAATGATTCAATGGAGCGAAACGAGTAAACTTTTATAGGACAGATGCAAAATACCATATTACCACATAAATCGTTACTTTAAAGCAAAGTATTAGCTTTTGCACTTGTTCAATTAAAGTTTGCTTACTTCGAAGTATGTAATCGTCCGAAATATTTTTTTTTGCCAAAACTATAACGTAATTTGTTCTTTTGAGCTTGAATATAGAGTTTTCATTACGTTTTATAGTAGTTTACTCTACTCTAAGCATAGAATCAAACAGAGTAATCCGCTTTTGTTAAAACTGATACATAATTTGCTCTTATTTTCGAGAATAAGACGTTTTCAATATGCTTGATAAAATTTTTCTTGTTTATAGCAAGGAATCGTTTAAATTAAGCTGTATTTGCTTAAACTGATACGTAATTCGATATTTATGCATGGATACGAAGTTTTCAGTTTCTTTGACGTGAAATTTCTTGTTGCAAAAGGAAATACTTTGCTTTAAAACAACGCTTTATATGGTAATATGTGGTTTTGCATCTGCCCCATAAAAGTTCATTAGTTTCGAATGATAAATTCGTTTGAAATAAACAGAGCTGGTCAAAACTATAATGTAAATTATTTCTTTGAGACGAAATTTAAAGTTTTCATTAAGTTTTATACAAGTTTACTCTATTCTAAGTAAAGGAGTAATCAGGATAAATTGCTTTTATCTAGAGTAATATATAATTTGCAGTTTTCAGCCAGAATAAGACGTTTTTAATCTTTTTAATGTAAGTTTTCGTGTTCAAGACAAAAGATCGTCTAAAATAAGCAGTTTTTGTCCAGACTGAAACGTAATTCGAATTTCTGTGCCTGAATAAGGGGTTTTCAGTTTCTTTGATGTAAGGTTTCTTGTTTGTAACAATGAATTAACAAAAATATTTGGTTTTTATCCAAACTGTGGCATGAATCAGCTTTAAGACTATAACGCAAATCTTTTGTTTTGTGCTAAAATAAGACGTTTTTAGTCAGTTTGATATAAGTTTTCTTGTTCAAGGCAAAATATTGTCGAAAATCAACCGTTTTTGTCTAAACTGATACAAAATTCGGTGGTTTGTGTCCGAATACAAAGTTTTCAGATTCTTTAATGTTAGGTTTGCTGCTTCTAACAAAGAATCAACGAAAATATTTTGTTTTAATACAAACTGCAATATAAAATGTCTTCATAGGACAAAACATGATGTTTGGCATCTGTTTAATAAAAATTTACTCGTTTGGAAGCATAGAATCATTTCAAATAAGCTATTCTCGTCGAAACTATAATGTAATTAGTATTTTGTGCTAGAATACAGCGTTTTTGTTAGATTTATTAACAATTTTGTCTATTTTAAGCAATGAAACGAATAGGATTAGCTGCCTTTATCTAAAGTGATACATAAATTGCTCTTTTATGCCAGATTAATACGTTTTTAGTCTGTTCGATGTAAGTTTTCTTGTTCAAAGCAAAAGATCGTCTAAAATAAGCCGTTTTTGTTTGAACTGATGAACAATTCAGACTGAGAGTCAACAAAAATAATTTATTTTAATCCAAACTGATACTTTTTGACCCTATAAAAGTCCTATAAGAGTCCGAGATACGCCGTTCTCGTCAAGTCTATAACGTAATTCGTTTTTTTGTGTCAGAATACGACGTTTTCTGTCTGTTTAATATAAGTTTTTAATAATAATAATAATAATAATAACAATAATAATAATAATAATAATAATAATAATAATAATAATAATAAAAATAATTATACTAATAATAGTAATAATAATAATAATAATAATAAAAATAATAATAGTAATAAAAGTAAGCTTAGTTTTCTAAGCAAAAATGAAGCTTATTTTGTGTGTTATATGAGCGTTTTCTCATTTCTATGCAAGAGATCATCTGTGATCTGTGTTTTTAGGCAAGAAATTGTCTAAAATTAATAACTCATTTTAAAACTGGTATAAAAACATTTACTATACAAAAGTTAATAATAATAATAATAATAATAATAATAATAATAATAACAATAATAATAATAATAATAATAATAATAATAATAATAATAATAACAATAATAATAATAATAATAATAATAATAATAATAAAAATAATAATAATAGTAGTAATAAAAGTAAGCTTAGTTTTATAAGCAAAAATAAAGCTTATTTTGTGTTATATGAGCGTTTTCTCATTTCTATGCAAAACATCATGTGTGATCAGTGTTTTTAGGCAATCTTAGCCATTTTATAGTTTTTAAGCAAGAAATTGGCTAAAATTAATCACTCATTTTAAAACTGGTATAAAATCATTTACTATACAAAAGTTAATAATAATAATAATAACAATAATAATAATAATAATAATAATAGTAATAGTAACAAAAGTAATAATAATAATGAATGAAGCTTATTTTGTGTGTTATATGAACGTTTTCTCATTTCTATGCAAGAGATCATCTGTGATCTGTGTTGTTAGGCAAGAAATTGAATAAAATTAATAACTCATTTTAAAACTGGTATAAAAACATTTACTATACAAAAGTTAATAATAATAATAATAATAATAATAATAATAATAACAATAATAATAATAATAATAATAGTAATAAATAAAATAATAATAATAATAATAATAATAATAATAATGATAATAATACTTATAATAATGAATTTCTTTCTAAATTAAAGCTTAGTTTTTTTAAGCAAAAATGATGCTTATTTTGTGTTATCTGAGCGTTTTCTCATTTCTATGCAAGAGATCATCTGTGATCTGTGTTTTTAGGCAAGAAATTGTCTAAAATTAATAATTCAATTTAAAACTGTTATAAAAACATTTACTATACAAAAGTTATAATCGGTTATTAATAATAATAATATTAATAATAATTATTATAATAATAATAATAATAATAATAATAATAATAATAGTTATAATAATAATAATAATAATAATAAAAATAATAATAATAGTAGTAATAAAAGTAAGCTTAGTTTTCTAAGCAAAAATGAAGCTTATTTTGTGTTATATGAGCGTTTTATCATTTCTATGCAAAAGATCATGTGTGATGTGTGTTTTAGGCAATCTAAGCCATTTTATAGTTTTTAATATTTAACAAAAATTTGCTTTAAAATAAAATGTTTGGAAAACTGAAATTAAACTAAATTAATTGTGTCTAACACATAGAGGAACACACAGAGGAAAAAGGAGGAGACATAAAAGTCACTAAAGTCTTAGAGTTGTCTTTAGTCGTCATATTAATAACAATAACATTTATAATAACAATACTAGTAGTACTAAATTTGCTTATATGCAAGCGCTTAATTAAAGTAACAGTTTTTTTGTTCTTTGCTTATATCTCGAAAACAGTTACTCCTATCAATTTTTACTTTTTCACCAAAATTAAAGGTGATAAAATTTCCTACAAAATAGTTATTTGCATTTTTCATGTAGAACTAACCATAAGCGAGATATAAGTTTGAAAGTAATTAATAATTAAAAAAAAGTGTTTTAACAGAAAATGTCTTGTGATTTATAATACACTTAATTTATTGGGTCCAATACTTTATTAGAAGAAAAAGGAGGTGACATAAAAGTCACTGAAGTTTTCAGAGTCGTTTTTAAATGCTGCATTTTTGTCTTCGTCTCAAACATTGAAAACTGAATTACATTTTTGTTCAGTAACAGTTACAGTTTTCTTATTGGTTTTTTGCTTATATCTCGAAAACAGTTACTCCTATGAAATTTTAACTTTCTTTCACAATTAAAGCTAATAAAATTTCCAACAAAATAGTTATTTGCACCTCCTTTTTCTTCTAATTAAGTATTGGACCCAATAAATTAAGTGTATTTTAAATCACAAGACATTTTCTGTTAAAACACATTTTTTTTTAATTATTAATTATTTTCAAACTTATATATCGCTTATGGTTTGTTCTACATGAAAAATGCAAATAACTATTTTGCAGGAAATTTTATCATCTTTAATTTTGGTGAAAAGTTAAAAATTGATAGGAGTAACTGTTTTCGAGATATAAGCAAGAAACCAAAAAACTATTACCTTAATGCAGCGTTTGCATATATGCAAATTTAGTACTATTAGTTTATTAATGTTATTGTTATTAATATGACGACTAAAGACGATTCTGAAACCTTTAAAGACTTTTATGTCTTCTCCTTTTTCCTCCACTAAAGTGTTAGACACAATTAATTTAGTTTAATTTCAGTTTTTCAAACATTTTATTTTAAAGCAAATTTTTGTTAGAAATTATTTATATTCATCTTTATAACTCGCTTATGCTTGGTCCTACAAGAAAAATGCAAATAATTACTTTGTTGGAAATTTTATCAGCTTTAATTTTGAAAGAAAGATAAAGTTTGATAGGTGTAACTGTTTTCGAGATATAAGCTAGAAACCAAAATCTGTTACATTAATTAAGCGCTTGCATATAAGCAAATTTAGTACTATTAGTATTATTATTATTAATGTTATTGTTATTAATATGACGACTAAAAACGACTCTGAAGACTTTAGTGACTTTTATGTCTTCTCCTTTTTCCTCTACTAAAGTGTTAGACACAATTAATTTGGTTTAATTTTAGTTTTTCAAACATTTTATTTTAAAGAAAATTTTTGTTAAAGATTATTTATATCCAACTCTATAACTCGCTTATGGTTGGTCCTACAAAAAAATGCAAATAACTATTTTGTAGGAAATGTTATCAGCTTTAATTTTGAAAAAAAGATAAAAATTGATAGAAGTAACTGTTTTCGAGATATAAGCAAGAAACCAATAAGAAAACTGTAACTGTTACTGAACAAAAATGGAATTCAGTTTTCAATATTTGAGACGAAGACGAAAATGCAGCATTATTATTATTATTAATGTTATTGTTATTAATATGACGACTAAAAACGACTCTGAAGTCTTTGGTGACTTTTATGTCTTCTCCTTTTTCCTATACTAAAGTGTTAGACTCAATTAATTTAGTTTAATTTCGGTTTTTCAAACATTATATTTTAAAGCAAATTTTTGTTAAAGATTATTTATATCCAACTCCATAACTCGCTTATGGTTGGTCTTACAAAAAAAATGCAAATAACTATTTTGTAGGAAATTTTATCAGCTTTAATTTTGAAAAAAAGATAAAAATTGATAGGAGTAATTGTTTTCGAGATATAAGCAAAAAACCAAAGTAAAAACTGTTACAGTTACTGAACAAAAATGTAAGTTTTCGAGATATAAGCAAGAAACTGTTACCTTAATTAAGCGCTTGCATATAAGCAAATTTAGTACTATTAGTATTATTATTATTAATGTTATTGTTATTGATATGACGACTAAGAACGACTCTCAAGACTTTGGTGACTTTTATGTCACCTCCTTTTTCTTCTAATAAAGTATTGGACCCAATAAATTAAGTGTATTTTAAATCACAAGACATTTTCTGTAAAACACTTTTTTTTAAATATTAATTATTTTTAAACTTATATCTCGCTTATGGTTAGTCCTACATGAAAAATGCAAATTACTATTTTGTAGGAAATTTTATTTTTTAGTTTTTTAAACATTTTATTTTAAAGCAAGTTTTTGTTAAATATTATTTATATCCAACTCTATAACTCGCTTATGGTTGGTCCTACAAGAAAAATGCAAATAACTATTTTGTAGGAAATTTTATCAGCTTTAATTTTGAAAAAAAGATAAAAATTAATAGGAGTAACTGTTTTCGAGATATAAGCAAAAAACCAATAAGAAAACTGTAACTGTTACTGAACAAAAATGTAATTCAGTTTTCAATGTTTGAGACGAAGACGAAAATGCAGCATTTAAAAACGACTCTGAAGACTTCTGTGACTTTTAACTCACCTCCTTTTTCTTCTAATAATGTATTGGACCCAATAAATTAAGTGTATTTTAAATCACATGACATTTTCTGTTAAAGCACTTTTTTTTAAATATTGATTATTTTCAAACTTATATCTCGCTTATGGTTAGTCCTACATGAAAAATGCAAATAACTATTTTGTAGGAAATTTTATCAGCTTTAATTTTAGTAAACAGATAAAAATTGATAGGAGTAACTGTTTTCGAGATATAAGCAAGAAACCAAAAAACTGTTACCTTAATAAAGCGCTTGCATATAAGCAAATTTAGTACAATTAGTATTATTATTATTAATGTTATTGTTATTAATATGACGACTAAAAACGACTCTGAAGACTTTGGTGACTTTTATGTCTTCTCCTTTTTCCTATACTAAAGTGTTAGACACAATTAATTTAGTTTAATTTCAGTATTTCAATCATTTTATTTTAAAGCAAATTTTTGTTAAATATTATTTATATCTATCTCTATAACTCGCTTATGCTTGGTCCTACAAGAAAAATACAAATAACTATTTTGTAGGAAATTTTATCAGCTTCAATTTTAGTAAAAAGATAAAAATTGATAGGAGTAACTGTTTTCGAGATATAAGCAAGAAACCAATAAACTGTTACCTTAATAAAGCGCTTGCATATAAGCAAATTTAGTACTATTAATATTATTATTATTAATGTTATTGTTATTGATATGACGACTAAGAACGACTCTCAAGACTTTGGTGACTTTTATGTCACCTCCTTTTTCTTCTAATAAAGTATTGGACACCATAAATTAAGTGTATTTTAAATCACAAGACATTTTCTGTTAAAGCACTTTTTTTTTAAATATTAATTATTTTTAAACTTATATCTCGCTTATGGTTAGTCCTATATGAAAAATGCAAATTACTATTTTGTAGGAAATTTTATTTTTTAGTTTTTCAAACATTTTATTTTAAAGCAAGTTTTTGTTAAATATTATTTATATCCAACTCTATAACTCGCTTATGGTTGGTCCTACAAGAAAAATGCAAATAACTATTTTGTAGGAAATTTTATCAGCTTTAATTTTAGTAAAAAGATAAAAATTGATAGGAGTAACTGTTTTCGAGATATAAACAAGAAACCAATAAACTGTTACCTTAATAAAGCGCTTGCATATAAGCAAATTTAGTATTATTAGTATTATTATTATTAATGTTATTGTTATTAATATGACGACTAAAAACAACTCTCAAAACTTTGGTGACTTTTATGTCTTCTCCTTTTTCCTCAACTAAAGTGTTAGTCTTAATTAATTTAGTTTAATTTCGGTTTTTCAAACATTTTATTTTAAAGCAAATTTTTGTTAAAGATTATTTATATCCAACTCTATAACTCGCTTATGGTTGGTCCTACAAAAAAAATGCCAATAACTATTTTGTAGGAAATTTTATCAGCTTTGATTTTGAAAGAAAGATAAAAATTGATAGGAGTAACTGTTTTCGAGATATAAGCAAAAAACCAATAAGAAAACTGTAACTGTTACTAAACAAAAATGTAATTCAGTATTCAATGTTTGAGACAAAGACGAAAATGCAGCATTTAAAATCGACTCTGAAGACTTCAGTGACTTTTATGTCACCTCCTTTTTCTTCTAATAAAGTATTGGACCCATTAAATTAAGTGTATTTTAAATCACAAGACATTTTCTGTTAAAGCACTTTTTTTTAATATTAATTATTTTCAAACTTATATCTCGCTTATGGTTAGTCCTACATGAAAAATGCAAATAACTATTTTGTAGGAAATTTTATCAGCTTTAATTTTGAAAAAAAGATAAAAATTGATAGGAATAATTGTTTTCGAGATATAAGCAAAAAACCAAAGTGAAAACTGTTACAGTTACTAAACAAAAATGTAATTCAGTTTTCAATGTTTGAGACGAAGACGAAAATGCAGCATTTAAAAACGACTCTGAAGACTTCTGTGACTTTTAAGTCACCTCCTTTTTCTTCTAATAATGTATTGGACCCAATAAATTAAGTGTATTTTAAATCACAAGACATTTTCTGTTAAAGCACTTTTTTTTTAAATATTGATTATTTTCAAACTTATATCTCGCTTAAGGTTAGTCCTACATGAAAAATGCAAATAACTATTTTGTAAAAAATTTTATCAGCTTTAATTTTAGTAAACAGATAAAAATTGATAGGAGTAACTGTTTTCGAGATATAAGCAAGAAACCAAAAAACTGTTACTTTAATAAAGCGCTTGCATATAAGCAAATTTAGTACTATTAGTATTATTATTATTAATGTTATTGTTATTAATATGACGACTAAAAACGACTGTGAAGACTTTGGTGACTTTTATGTCTTCTCCTTTTTCCTATACTAAAGTGTTAGACACAATTAATTTAGTTTAATTTCAGTATTTCAAACATTTTATTTTAAAGCAAATTTTTGTTAAAGATTATTTATATCCAACTCTATAACTCGCTTATGGTTGGTCCTACAAAAAAAATGCCAATAACTATTTTGTAGTAAATTTTATCAGCTTTGATTTTGAAAAAAAGACAAAAATTGATAGGAGTAATTGTTTTCGAGATATAAGCAAAAAACCAAAGTAAAAACTGTTACAGTTACTGAACAAAAATGTAATTCAGTTTTCAATGTTTGAGACGAAGACGAAAATGCAGCATTTAAAAACGACTCTGAAGACTTCAGTGACTTTTAAGTCACCTCCTTTTTTTTCTAATAATGTATTGGACCCAATAAATTAAGTGTATTTTAAATCACATGACATTTTCTGTTAAAGCACTTTTTTTTAAATATTGATTATTTTCAAACTTTTATCTCGCTTATGGTTAGTCCTACATGAAAAATGCAAATAACTATTTTGTAGGAAATTTTATCAGCTTTAATTTTAGTAAACAGATAAAAATTGATAGGAGTAACTGTTTTCGAGATATAAGCAAGAAACCAAAAAACTGTTACCTTAATAAAGCGCTTGCATATAAGCAAATTTAGTACTATTAGTATTATTATTATTAATGTTATTGTTATTGATATGACGACTAAGAACGACTCTCAAGACTTTGGTGACTTTTATGTCACCTCCTTTTTCTTCTAATAAAGTATTGGACCCAATAAATTAAGTGTATTTTAAATCACAAGACATTTTCTGTTAAAGCACTTTTTTTGTAAATATTAATTATTTTTAAACTTATATCTCGCTTATGGTTAGTCCTATATGAAAAATGCAAATTACTATTTTGTAGGAAATTTTATTTTTTAGTTTTTCAAACATTTTATTTTAAAGCAAGTTTTTGTTAAATATTATTTATATCCAACTCTATAACTCGCTTATGGTTGGTCCTACAAGAAAAATGCAAATAACTATTTTGTAGGAAATTTTATCAGCTTTAATTTTGAAAAAAAGATAAAAATTGATAGGAATAATTGTTTTCGAGATATAAGCAAAAAACCAAAGTGAAAACTGTTACAGTTACTAAACAAAAATGTAATTCAGTTTTCAATGTTTGAGACGAAGACGAAAATGCAGCATTCAAAAACGACTCTGAAGACTTCTGTGACTTTTAAGTCACCTCCTTTTTCTTCTAATAATGTATTGGACCCAATAAATTAAGTGTATTTTAAATCACATGACATTTTCTGTTAAAGCACTTTTTTTTAAATATTGATTATTTTCAAACTTTTATCTCGCTTATGGTTAGTCCTACATGAAAAATGCAAATAACTATTTTGTAGGAATTTTTATCAGCTTTAATTTTAGTAAACAGATAAAAATTGATAGGAGTAACTGTTTTCGAGATATAAGCAAGAAACCAAAAAACTGTTACCTTAATAAAGCGCTTGCATATAAGCAAATTTAGTACTATTAGTATTATTATTATTAATGTTATTGTTATTAATATGACGACTAAAAACGACTCTGAAGACTTTGGTGACTTTTATGTCTTCTCCTTTTTCCTATACTAAAGTGTTAGACACAATTAATTTAGTTTAATTTCAGTATTTCAATCATTTTATTTTAAAGCAAATTTTTGTTAAATATTATTTATATCTATCTCTATAACTCGCTTATGCTTGGTCCTACAAGAAAAATACAAATAACTATTTTGTAGGAAATTTTATCAGCTTTAATTTTAGTAAAAAGATAAAAATTGATAGGAGTAACTGTTTTCGAGATATAAACAAGAAACCAATAAACTGTTACCTTAATAAAGCGCTTGCATATAAGCAAATTTAGTACTATTAATATTATTATTATTAATGTTATTGTTATTGATATGACGACTAAGAACGACTCTCAAGACTTTGGTGACTTTTATGTCACCTCCTTTTTCTTCTAATAAAGTATTGGACACAATAAATTAAGTGTATTTTAAATCACAAGACATTTTCTGTTAAAGCACTTTTTTTTTAAATATTAATTATTTTTAAACTTATATCTCGCTTATGGTTAGTCCTATATGAAAAATGCAAATTACTATTTTGTAGGAAATTTTATTTTTTAGTTTTTCAAACATTTTATTTTAAAGCAAGTTTTTGTTAAATATTATTTATATCCAACTCTATAACTCGCTTATGGTTGGTCCTACAAGAAAAATGCAAATAACTATTTTGTAGGAAATTTTATCAGCTTTAATTTTAAAAGAAAGATAAAAATTGATAGGAATAATTGTTTTCGAGATATAAGCAAAAAACCAAAGTGAAAACTGTTACAGTTACTAAACAAAAATGTAATTCAGTTTTCAATGTTTGAGACGAAGACGAAAATGCAGCATTTAAAAACGACTCTGAAGACTTCTGTGACTTTTAAGTCACCTCCTTTTTCTTCTAATAATGTATTGGACCCAATAAATTAAGTGTATTTTAAATCACAAGACATTTTCTGTTAAAGCACTTTTTTTTAAATATTGATTATTTTCAAACTTATATCTCGCTTATGGTTAGTCCTACATGAAAAATGCAAATAACTATTTTGTAGAAAATTTTATCAGCTTTAGTTTTAGTAAACAGATAAAAATTGATAGGAGTAACTGTTTTCGAGATATAAGCAAGAAACCAAAAAACTGTTACCTTAATAAAGCGCTTGCATATAAGCAAATTTAGTACTATTAGTATTATTATTATTAATGTTATTGTTATTAATATGACGACTAAAAACGACTCTGAAGACTTTGGTGACTTTTATGTCTTCTCCTTTTTCCTATACTAAAGTGTTAGACACAATTAATTTAGTTTAATTTCAGTATTTCAAACATTTTATTTTAAAGCAAATTTTTGTTAAATATTATTTATATCTATCTCTATAACTCGCTTATGCTTGGTCCTACAAGAAAAATACAAATAACTATTTTGTAGGAAATTTTATCAGCTTTAATTTTAGTAAAAAGATAAAAATTGATAGGAGTAACTGTTTTCGAGATATAAACAAGAAACCAATAAACTGTTACCTTAATAAAGCGCTTGCATATAAGCAAATTTAGTATTATTAGTATTATTATTATTAATGTTATTGTTATTAATATGACGACTAAAAACAACTCTCAAAACTTTGGTGACTTTTATGTCTTCTCCTTTTTCCTCAACTAAAGTGTTAGTCTTAATTAATTTAGTTTAATTTCGGTTTTTCAAACATTTTATTTTAAAGCAAATTTTTGTTAAAGATTATTTATATCCAACTCTATAACTTGCTTATGGTTGGTCCTACAAAAAAAATGCCAATAACTATTTTGTAGGAAATTTTATCAGCTTTGATTTTGAAAGAAAGATAAAAATTGATAGGAGTAACTGTTTTCGAGATATAAGCAAAAAACCAATAAGAAAACTGTAACTGTTACTAAACAAAAATGTAATTCAGTATTCAATGTTTGAGACAAAGACGAAAATGCAGCATTTAAAATCGACTCTGAAGACTTCAGTGACTTTTATGTCACCTCCTTTTTCTTCTAATAAAGTATTGGACCCATTAAATTAAGTGTATTTTAAATCACAAGACATTTTCTGTTAAAGCACTTTTTTTTAATATTAATTATTTTCAAACTTATATCTCGCTTATGGTTAGTCCTACATGAAAAATGCAAATAACTATTTTGTAGGAAATTTTATCAGCTTTAATTTTGAAAGAAAGATAAAAATTGATAGGAATAATTGTTTTCGAGATATAAGCAAAAAACCAAAGTGAAAACTGTTACAGTTACTAAACAAAAATGTAATTCAGTTTTCAATGTTTGAGACGAAGACGAAAATGCAGCATTTAAAAACGACTCTGAAGACTTCTGTGACTTTTAAGTCACCTCCTTTTTCTTCTAATAATGTATTGGACCCAATAAATTAAGTGTATTTTAAATCACAAGACATTTTCTGTTAAAGCACTTTTTTTTTAAATATTGATTATTTTCAAACTTATATCTCGCTTAAGGTTAGTCCTTCATGAAAAATGCAAATAACTATTTTGTAAAAAATTTTATCAGCTTTAATTTTAGTAAACAGATAAAAATTGATAGGAGTAACTGTTTTCGAGATATAAGCAAGAAACCAAAAAACTGTTACTTTAATAAAGCGCTTGCATATAAGCAAATTTAGTACTATTAGTATTATTATTATTAATGTTATTGTTATTAATATGACGACTAAAAACGACTGTGAAGACTTTGGTGACTTTTATGTCTTCTCCTTTTTCCTATACTAAAGTGTTAGACACAATTAATTTAGTTTAATTTCAGTATTTCAAACATTTTATTTTAAAGCAAATTTTTGTTAAAGATTATTTATATCCAACTCTATAACTCGCTTATGGTTGGTCCTACAAAAAAAATGCCAATAACTATTTTGTAGGAAATTTTATCAGCTTTGATTTTGAAAAAAAGACAAAAATTGATAGGAGTAATTGTTTTCGAGATATAAGCAAAAAACCAAAGTAAAAACTGTTACAGTTACTGAACAAAAATGTAATTCAGTTTTCAATGTTTGAGACGAAGACGAAAATGCAGCATTTAAAAACGACTCTGAAGACTTCAGTGACTTTTATGTCACCTCCTTTTTCTTCTAATAAAGTATTGGACCCATTAAATTAAGTGTATTTTAAATCACAAGACATTTTCTGTTAAAGCACTTTTTTTTTAAATATTAATTATTTTCAAACTTATATCTCGCTTATGGTTAGTCCTACATGAAAAATGCAAATAACTATTTTGTAGGAAATTTTATCAGCTTTAATTTTGAAAGAGAGATAAAAATTGATAGGAGTAATTGTTTTCGAGATATAAGCAAAAAACCAAAGTAAAAACTGTTACAGTTACTGAACAAAAATGTAATTCAGTTTTCAATGTTTGAGACGAAGACGAAAATGCAGCATTTAAAAACGACTCTGAAGACTTCAGCGACTTTTATGTCACCTCCTTTTTCTTCTAATAAAGTATTGGACCCAATAAATTAAGTGTATTTTAAATCACAAGACATTTTCTGTTAAAGCACTTTTTTTTTAAATATTAATAATTTTTAAACTTATATCTCGCTTATGGTTAGTCTTACATGAAAAATGCAAATAACTATTTTGTAGAAAATTTTATCGGCTTTAATTTTAGTAAAAAGATAAAAATTGATATAAGTAACTGTTTTCCAGATATAAGCAAGAAACCAAAAAACTGTTACCCTAATTAAGCGTTTGCATGTAAGCAAATTTAGTACTATTAGTATTATTATTAATGTTATTGTTATTAATATGACGACAAAAGACGACTCTGAAACCTTTAGTGACCTTTATGTCTTCTCCTTTTTTCTCTACTAAAGTGTTAGACACAATTAATTTAGTTTAATTTTAGTTTTTCAAACATTTTATTTTAAAGCAAGTTTTTGTTAAATATTATTTATATCCAACTCTATAACTCGCTTATGGTTGGTCCTACAAGAAAAATGCAAATAACTATTTTGTAGGAAATTTTATCAGCTTTAATTTTGAAAGAAAGATAAAAATTGATAGGAGTAACTGTTTTCGAGATATAAGCAAAAAACCAATAAGAAAACTGTAACTGTTACTGAACAAAAATGTAATTCAGTTTTCAATGTTTGAGACGAAGACGAAAATGCAGCATTATTATTATTATTAATGTTATTGTTATTAATATGACGACTAAAAACGACTTTGAAGACTTTGGTGACTTTTATGTCTTCTCCTTTTTCCTATACTAAAGTGTTAGACTCAATTTAATTTCGGTTTTTCAAACATTATATTTTAAAGCAAATTTTTGTTAAAGATTATTTATATCCAACTCTATAACTCGCTTATGGTTGGTCTTACAAAAGAAATGCAAATAACTATTTTGTAGGAAATTTTATCAGCTTTAATTTTGAAAGAAAGATAAAAATTGATAGGAGTAATTGTTTTCGAGATATAAGCAAAAAACCAAAGTAAAAACTGTTACAGTTACTGAACAAAAATGTAAGTTTTCGAGATATAAGCAAGAAACTGTTACCTTAATTAAGCGCTTGCATATAAGCAAATTTAGTACTATTAGTATTATTATTATTATTAATGTTATTGTTATTGATATGACGACTAAGAACGACTCTCAAGACTTTGGTGACTTTTATGTCACCTCCTTTTTCTTCTAATAAATTATTGGACCCAATAAATTAAGTGTATTTTAAATCACAAGACATTTTCTGTTAAAGCACTTTTTTTTTAAATATTAATTATTTTTAAACTTATATCTCGCTTATGGTTAGTCCTACATGAAAAATGCAAATTACTATTTTGTAGGAATTTTTATCAGCTTTAATTTTAGTAAAAAGATATAAAAATTGATAGGAGTAACTGTTTTCGAGATATAAGCAAGAAACCAAAAAACTGTTACCTTAATTAAGCGCTTGCATATAAGCAAATTTAGTACTAAAAACAACTCTGAAGACTTTGGTGATTTTTATGTCTTCTCCTTTTTCCTCTACTAAAGTGTTGGACCCAATTAATTTAGTTTAATATCAGTTTTTCAAACATTTTATTTTAAAGCAAATTTTTGTTAAAGATTATTTATATCCAACTCTATAACTCGCTTATGGTTGGTCCTACAAAAAAATGGAAATAACTATTTTGTAGGAAATTTTATCAGCTTTAATTTTGAAAAAAAGGTAAAAATTGATAGGAGTAACTGTTTTCGAGATATAAGCAAGAAACCAAAAAACTGTTACCTTAATAAAGCGCTTGCATATAAGCAAATTTAGTACTATTAGTATTATTATTATTAATGTTATTGTTATCAATATGACGACTAAAGACGACTCTGAAACATTTAGTGACTTTTATGTCTTCTCCTTTTTCCTATACTAAAGTGTTAGACCCAATTAATTTAGTTTAATTTCGGTTTTTCAAACATTTTATTTTATAGCAAATTTTTGTTAAAGATTATTTATATCCAACTCTATAACTCGCTTATGGTTGGTCTTACAAAAGAAATGCAAATAACTATTTTGTAGGAAATTTTATCAGCTTTAATTTTGAAAGAAAGATAAAAATTGATAGGAGTAATTGTTTTCGAGATATAAGCAAAAAACCAAAGTGAAAACTGTTACAGTTACTGAACAAAAATGTAATTCAGTTTTCAATGTTTGAGACGAAGACGAAAATGCAGCATTTAAAAACGACTCTGAAGACTTCAGTGACTTTTATGTCACCTCCTTTTTCTTCTAATAGAGTATTGGTCCCAATAAATTAAGTGTATTTTAAATCACAAGACATTTTCTGTTAAAGCACTTTTTTTTTAAATATTAATAATTTTCAAACTTCTATCTCGCTTATGGTTAGTCCTACATAAAAAATGCAAATAACTATTTTGTAGGAAATTTTATCAGCTTTAATTTTAGTAAAAAGATAAAAATTGATAGGAGTAACTGTTTTCGAGATATAAGCAAGAAACTGTTACCTTAATTAAGCGCTTGCATATAAGCAAATTTAGTAATATTAGTATTATTATTATTAATGTTATTGTTATTAATAGGGCGACTAAAGACGACTCTGAAACATTTAGTGACTTTTATGTCTTTTCCTTTTTCCTCTACTAAAGTGTTAGACACAATTAATTTAGTTTAATTCCGGGTTTTCAAGCATTTTATTTTAAAGCAAATTTTTGTTAAATATTATTTATATCCAACTCTATAACTCGTTTATGCTTGGTCCTACAAGAAAAATGTAAATAACTATTTTGTTGGAAATTGTATCGGCTTTAATTTTGAAAGAAAGGTAAAATTTGATAGGAGTAACTGTTTTCGAGATATAAGCAAAAAACCAATAAGAAAACTGTAACTTTTACTGAACAAAAATGTAACTCAGTTTTCAATGTTTAAGACGAAGACAAAAATGCAGCATTTAAAAACGACTCTGAAGACGTCAGTGATCTTTATGTCACCTCCTTTTTCTTCTAATAAAGTATTGGACCCAATAAATTAAGTGTATTTTAAATCACAAGACATTTTCTGTTAAAGCACTTTTTTTTTAAATAATAATTATTTTCAAACTTATATCTCGCTTATGGTTAGTCCTACATGAAAAATGCAAATAACTATTTTGTAGGAAATTTTATCAGCTTTAATTTTAGTAAAAAGATAAAAATTGATAGGAGTAACTGTTTTCGAGATATAATCAAGAAACCAAAAAACCAAAGCTGATAAAATTTCCTACAAAATAGTTATTGGCATTTTTTTTGTAAGACCAACCATAAGCGAGTTATAGAGTTGGATATAAATAATCTTTAACAAAAATTTGCTTTAAAATATAATGTTTGAAAAACCGAAATTAAACTAAATTAATTGAGTCTAACACTTTAGTATAGGAAAAAGGAGAAGACATAAAAGTCACCAAAGTCTTCAGAGTCGTTTTTAGTTGTCATATTAATAACAATAACATTAATAATAATAATAATGCTGCATTTTCGTCTTCGTCTCAAACATTGAAAACTGAATTACATTTTTGTTCAGTAACAGTTTCAGTTTTCTTATTGGTTTTTTGCTTATATCTCGAAAACAGTTACTCCAATCAATTTTTATCTTTTTTTCAAAATTAAAGCTGATAAAATTTCCTACAAAATAGTTATTTACATTTTTCTTGTAGGACCAACCATAAGCGAGTTATAGAGTTGGGTATAAATAATATTTAACAAAAACTTGCTTTAAAATAAAATGTTTGAAAAACTAAAATTAAACTAAATTAATTGTGTCTAACACTTTAGTAGAGGAAAAAGGAGAAGACATAAAGGTCACTAAAGGTTTCAGAGTCGTCTTTAGTCGTCATATTAATAACAATAACATTAATAATAATAATAATGCTGCATTTTCGTCTTCGTCTCAAACATTGAAAACTGAATTACATTTTTGTTCAGTAACAGTTACAGTTTTCTTATTGGTTTTTTGCTTATATCTCGAAAACAGTTACTCCTATTAATTTTTATCTTTTTTTTAAAATTAAAGCTGATAAAATTTCCTACAAAATAGTTATTTGCATTTTTTTGTAGGACCAACCATAAGCGAGTTATAGAGTTGGATATAAATAATCTTTAACAAAAATTTGCTTTAAAATAAAATGTTTGAAAAACCGATATTAAACTAAATTAATTGGGTCAAACACTTTAGTAGAGGAAAAATGAGAAGACATAAAAGTCACCAAAGTCTTCAGAGTTGTTTTTAGTACTAAATTTGCTTATATGCAAGCGCTTAATTAAGGTAACAGTTTTTTGGTCTCTTGCTTACATCTCGAAAACAGTTACTCCTATCAATTTTTATCTTTTTACTAAAATTAAAGCTGATAAAATTTCCTACAAAATAGTAATTTGCATTTTTCATGTAGGACTAACCATAAGCGAGAAATAAGTTTGAAAATAATTAATATTTAAGAAAAAAAGTGCTTTAACAGAAAATGTTTTGTGATTTAAAATACAATTAATTTATTAGGTCCAATACTTTATTAGAAAAAAAAGGAGGTGACATATAAGTCACTGAAGTCTTCAGAGTCGATTTTAAATGCTGCATTTTCGTCTTCGTCTCAAACATTGAAAACTGAATTACATTTTTGTTCAGTAACAGTTACAGTTTTCTTATTGGTTTTTTGCTTATATCTCGAAAACAGTTACTCCTATCAATTTTTATCTTTTTTTCAAAATTAAAGCTGATAAAATTTCCTACAAAATAGTTATTTGCATTTTTCTTGTAAGACCAACCATAAGCGAGTTATAGAGTTAGATATAAATAATACTTAACAAATGTTATTGTTATTAATATGACGACTAAAGACGACTCTGAAACCTTTAATGACATTTATGTCTTCTCCTTTTATTATATTTATTTTTATTTATATAATTATTTTGTAGGAAATTTTATCAGCTTTAGTTACTGAACAAAAATGTAATTCAGTTTTCAATGTTTGAGAGGAAGACGAAAATGCAGCATTTAAAAACGACTCTGAAGACTTTAGTGACTTTTATGTCTCCTCCTTTTTTCTCTACTAAAGTGTTAGACACAATTAATTTAGTTTAATTTCAGTTTTTCAAACATTTTATTTTAAAGCAAATTTTTGTTAAATATTAAAAACTATAAAATGGTTTAGATTGCCTAAAAACACACATCACACATGATCTTTTGCATAGAAATGAGAAAACGCTCATGTAACACACAAAATAAGTTCCATTTTTCCTTATTAAAAGTATTATTATTATTATTATTACTTTTGTTACTATTACTATTATTATTATTATTATTATTATTGTTATTATTATTATTATTAACTTTTGTATAGTAAATGATTTTATACCAGTTTTAAAATGAGTTATTAATTTTAGACAATTTCTTGCCTAAAAACACAGATCACAGATGATTTCTTGCATAGAAATGAGAAAACACTCATATAACACACAAAATAAGCTTCATTTTTGCTTAGAAAACTAAGCTTACTTTTATTACTATTATTATTATTTTTATTATTATTATTGTTATTATTATTATTATTATTATTATTATTATTATTATTATTGTTATTATTATTATTATTATTATTATTATTATTATTATTATTATTATTATTATTATTATTTATTACTATTATTATTATTATTATTATTATTATTATTATTATTATTATTATTAACTTTTGTATTGTAAATGTTTTTATACCAGTTTTAAAATGAGTTATTAATTTTAGACAATTTCTTGCCTAAAAACACAGATCACAGATGATTTCTTGCATAGAAATGAGAAAACGCTCATATAACACAAAATAAGCTTCATTTTTGCTTAGAAAACTAAGCTTACTTTTATTACTATTATTATTTTTATTATTATTATTATTACTATTATTAGTATTATTATTTTTATTATTATTATTATTATTATTATTATTATTATTATTATTTATTACTATTATTATTATTATTATTATTATTATTAACTTTTGTATAGTAAATGTTTTTATACCAGTTTTAAAATGAGTTATTAATTTTATTCAATTTCTTGCCTAATAACACAGATCACAGATGATCTCTTGCATAGAAATGAGAAAACGCTCATATAACACACAAAATAAGCTTCATTCATTATTATTATTATTATTATTATTATTATTATTATTATTATTATTATTATTATTATTATTATTATTATTATTATTATTAACTTTTGTATTGTAAATGTTTTTATACCAGTTTTAAAATGAGTTATTAATTTTAGACAATTTCTTGCCTAAAAACACAGATCACAGATGATTTCTTGCATAGAAATGAGAAAACGCTCATATAACACAAAATAAGCTTCATTTTTGCTTAGAAAACTAAGCTTACTTTTATTACTATTATTATTTTTATTATTATTATTATTATTACTATTATTAGTATTATTATTTTTATTATTATTATTATTATTATTATTATTATTATTATTATTATTATTATTATTATTATTATTATTATTATTATTATTATTATTATTATTATTATTATTATTATTATTATTATTATTATTATTATTATTATTATTATTATTATTATTGTTATTATTATTAAAAACTTATATTAAACAGACAGAAAACGTCGTATTCTGACACAAAAAAACGAATTACGTTATAGACTTGACGAGAACGGCGTATCTCGGACTCTTATAGGACTTTTATAGAGTCAAAAAGTATCAGTTTGGATTAAAATAAATTATTTTTGTTGACTCTCAGTCTGAATTGTTCATCAGTTCAAACAAAAACGGCTTATTTTAGACGATCTTTTGCTTTGAACAAGAAAACTTACATCGAACAGACTAAAAACGTATTAATCTGGCATAAAAGAGCAATTTATGTATCACTTTAGATAAAGGCAGCTAATCCTATTCGTTTCATTGCTTAAAATAGACAAAATTGTTAATAAATCTAACAAAAACGCTGTATTCTAGCACAAAATACTAATTACATTATAGTTTCGACGAGAATAGCTTATTTGAAATGATTCTATGCTTCCAAACGAGTAAATTTTTATTAAACAGATGCCAAACATCATGTTTTGTCCTATGAAGACATTTTATATTGCAGTTTGTATTAAAACAAAATATTTTCGTTGATTCTTTGTTAGAAGCAGCAAACCTAACATTAAAGAATCTGAAAACTTTGTATTCGGACACAAACCACCGAATTTTGTATCAGTTTAGACAAAAACGGTTGATTTTCGACAATATTTTGCTTTGAACAAGAAAACTTATATCAAACTGACTAAAAACGTCTTATTTTAGCACAAAACAAAAGATTTGCGTTATAGTCTTAAAGCTGATTCATGCCACAGTTTGGATAAAAACCAAATATTTTTGTTAATTCATTGTTACAAACAAGAAACCTTACATCAAAGAAACTGAAAACCCCTTATTCAGGCACAGAAATTCGAATTACGTTTCAGTCTGGACAAAAACTGCTTATTTTAGACGATCTTTTGTCTTGAACACGAAAACTTACATTAAAAAGATTAAAAACGTCTTATTCTGGCTGAAAACTGCAAATTATATATTACTCTAGATAAAAGCAATTTATCCTGATTACTCCTTTACTTAGAATAGAGTAAACTTGTATAAAACTTAATGAAAACTTTAAATTTCGTCTCAAAGAAATAATTTACATTATAGTTTTGACCAGCACTGTTTATTTCAAACGAATTTATCATTCGAAACTAATGAACTTTTATGGGGCAGATGCAAAACAACATATTACCATATAAAGCGTTGTTTTAAAGCAAAGTATTTCCTTTTGCAACAAGAAATTTCACGTCAAAGAAACTGAAAACTTCGTATCCATGCATAAATATCGAATTACGTATCAGTTTAAGCAAATACAGCTTATTTTAAACGATTCCTTGCTATAAACAAGAAAAATTTTATCAAGCATATTGAAAACGTCTTATTCTCGAAAATAAGAGCAAATTATGTATCAGTTTTAACAAAAGCGGATTACTCTGTTTGATTCTATGCTTAGAGTAGAGTAAACTACTATAAAACGTAATGAAAACTCTATATTCAAGCTCAAAAGAACAAATTACGTTATAGTTTTGGCAAAAAAAAATATTTCGGACGATTACATACTTCGAAGTAAGCAAACTTTAATTGAACAAGTGCAAAAGCTAATGCTTTGCTTTAAAATAACGATTTATGTGGTAATATGGTATTTTGCATCTGTCCTATAAAAGTTTACTCGTTTCGCTCCATTGAATCATTCGAAAGAAATTATTTTGACACAACAACAACGAAAATAATTTGTTTTTGTTTAAACTGTAACATAAATCGCTTTTATAAAACGAACTAAGACGTTTGGCATTTGTTTATTGAAAGTTTTCTCGTTTGGGGCATAAAATCGTTTGAATTTATCAGTTCTGATCAAAACTATAACGTAAATTATTTCTTTGT
>NW_026986631.1:172500-272500 GCF_031307605.1 Tribolium castaneum
TTATATCTCGAAAACAGTTACTCCTATCAATTGTTATCTTTCTTTCAAAATTAAAGCTGATAAAATTTCCTACAAAATAGTTATTTGCATTTCTTTGTAAGACCAACCATAAGCGAGTTATAGAGTTAGATATAAATAATATTTAACAAATGTTATTGTTATTAATATGACGACTAAAGACGACTCTGAAACCTTTAATGACATTTATGTCTTCTCCTTTTATTATATTTATTTTTATTTATATAATTATTTTGTAGGAAATTTTATCAGCTTTAATTTTAGTAAAAAGATAAAAATTGATAGGAGTAACAGTTTTCGAGATATAAGCAAGAAACCAAAAAACTGTTACCTTAATTAAGCGCTTGCATATAAGCAAATTTAGTACTAAAAACAACTCTGAAGACTTTGGTGATTTTTATGTCTTTTCCTTTTTCCTCTACTAAAGTGTTGGACCCAATTAATTTAGTTTAATATCAGTTTTTCAAACATTTTATTTTAAAGCAAATTTTTGTTAAAGATTATTTATATCCAACTCTATAACTCGCTTATGGTTGGTCTTACAAAAGAAATGCAAATAACTATTTTGTAGGAAATTTTATCAGCTTTAATTTTGAAAGAAAGATAAAAATTGATAGGAGTAATTGTTTTCGAGATATAAGCAAAAAACCAAAGTAAAAACTGTTACAGTTACTGAACAAAAATGTAAGTTTTCGAGATATAAGCAAGAAACTGTTACCTTAATTAAACGCTTGCATATAAGCAAATTTAGTACTATTAGTGTTATTATTATTATTAATGTTATTGTTATTGATATGACGACCAAGAACGACTCTCAAGACTTTGGTGACTTTTATGTCACCTCCTTTTTCTTCTAATAAATTATTGGACCCAATAAATTAAGTGTATTTTAAATCACAAGACATTTTCTGTTAAAGCACTTTTTTTTTAAATATTAATTATTTTTAAACTTATATCTCGCTTATGGTTAGTCCTACATGAAAAATGCAAATTACTATTTTGTAGGAATTTTTATCAGCTTTAATTTTAGTAAAAAGATATAAAAATTGATAGGAGTAACTGTTTTCGAGATATAAGCAAGAAACCAAAAAACTGTTACCTTAATTAAGCGCTTGCATATAAGCAAATTTAGTACCAAAAACAACTCTGAAGACTTTGGTGATTTTTATGTCTTCTCCTTTTTCCTCTACCAAAGTGTTGGACCCAATTAATTTAGTTTAATATCAGTTTTTCAAACATTTTATTTTAAAGCAAATTTTTGTTAAAGATTATTTATATCCAACTCTATAACTCGCTTATGGTTGGTCCTACAAAAAAATGGAAATAACTATTTTGTAGGAAATTTTATCAGCTTTAATTTTGAAAAAAAGGTAAAAATTGATAGGAGTAACTGTTTTCGAGATATAAGCAAGAAACCAAAAAACTGTTACCTTAATAAAGCGCTTGCATATAAGCAAATTTAGTACTATTAGTATTATTATTATTAATGTTATTGTTATTAATATGACGACTAAAGACGACTCTGAAACATTTAGTGACTTTTATGTCTTCTCCTTTTTCCTATACTAAAGTGTTAGACCCAATTAATTTAGTTTAATTTCGGTTTTTCAAACATTTTATTTTATAGCAAATTTTTGTTAAAGATTATTTATATCCAACTCTATAACTCGCTTATGGTTGGTCTTACAAAAGAAATGCAAATAACTATTTTGTAGGAAATTTTATCAGCTTTAATTTTGAAAGAAAGATAAAAATTGATAGGAGTAATTGTTTTCGAGATATAAGCAAAAAACCAAAGTGAAAACTGTTACAGTTACTGAACAAAAATGTAATTCAGTTTTCAATGTTTGAGACGAAGACGAAAATGCAGCATTTAAAAACGACTCTGAAGACTTCAGTGACTTTTATGTCACCTCCTTTTTCTTCTAATAGAGTATTGGTCCCAATAAATTAAGTGTATTTTAAATCACAAGACATTTTCTGTTAAAGCACTTTTTTTTTAAATATTAATAATTTTCAAACTTCTATCTCGCTTATGGTTAGTCCTACATAAAAAATGCAAATAACTATTTTGTAGGAAATTTTATCAGCTTTAATTTTAGTAAAAAGATAAAAATTGATAGGAGTAACTGTTTTCGAGATATAAGCAAGAAACTGTTACATTAATTAAGCGCTTGCATATAAGCAAATTTAGTAATATTAGTATTATTATTATTAATGTTATTGTTATTAATAGGGCGACTAAAGACGACTCTGAAACATTTAGTGACTTTTATGTCTTTTCCTTTTTCCTCTACTAAAGTGTTAGACACAATTAATTTAGTTTAATTCCGGTTTTTCAAGCATTTTATTTTAAAGCAAATTTTTGTTAAATATTATTTATATCCAACTCTATAACTCGTTTATGCTTGGTCCTACAAGAAAAATGTAAATAACTATTTTGTTGGAAATTGTATCGGCTTTAATTTTGAAAGAAAGGTAAAATTTGATAGGAGTAACTGTTTTCGAGATATAAGCAAAAAACCAATAAGAAAACTGTTACAGTTACTGAACAAAAATGTAATTCAGTTTTCAATGTTTGAGACGAAGACGAAAATGCAGCATTTAAAAACGACTCTGAAGACGTCAGTGATCTTTATGTCACCTCCTTTTTCTTCTAATAAAGTATTGGACCCAATAAATTAAGTGTATTTTAAATCACAAGACATTTTCTGTTAAAGCACTTTTTTTTTAAATAATAATTATTTTCAAACTTATATCTCGCTTATGGTTAGTCCTACATGAAAAATGCAAATAACTATTTTGTAGGAAATTTTATCAGCTTTAATTTTAGTAAAAAGATAAAAATTGATAGGAGTAACTGTTTTCGAGATATAATTATTTTGTAGGAAATTTTATCAGCTTTAGTTACTGAACAAAAATGTAATTCAGTTTTCAATGTTTGAGAGGAAGACGAAAATGCAGCATTTAAAAACGACTCTGAAGACTTTAGTGACTTTTATGTCTCCTCCTTTTTTCTCTACTAAAGTGTTAGACACAATTAATTTAGTTTAATTTCAGTTTTTCAAACATTTTATTTTAAAGCAAATTTTTGTTAAATATTAAAAACTATAAAATGGTTTAGATTGCCTAAAAACACACATCACACATGATCTTTTGCATAGAAATGAGAAAACGCTCATGTAACACACAAAATAAGTTCCATTTTTCCTTATTAAAAGTATTATTATTATTATTATTACTTTTGTTACTATTACTATTATTATTATTATTATTATTGTTATTATTATTATTATTAACTTTTGTATAGTAAATGATTTTATACCAGTTTTAAAATGAGTTATTAATTTTAGACAATTTCTTGCCTAAAAACACAGATCACAGATGATTTCTTGCATAGAAATGAGAAAACACTCATATAACACACAAAATAAGCTTCATTTTTGCTTAGAAAACTAAGCTTACTTTTATTACTATTATTATTATTTTTATTATTATTATTGTTATTATTATTATTATTATTATTATTATTATTATTATTATTATTATTATTATTATTATTATTATTATTATTGTTATTATTATTATTATTATTATTATTATTATTATTATTATTATTATTATTATTATTATAATTATTATTATTAAAAACCGATTTTGTATTATTATTAATAATTATTATTAATAACCGATTATAACTTTTGTATAGTAAATGTTTTTATAACAGTTTTAAAATGAATTATTAGTTTTAGACAATTTCTTGCCTAAAAACACAGATCACAGATGATTTCTTGCATAGAAATGAGAAAACGCTCATATAACACAAAATAAGCTTCATTTTTGCTTAGAAAACTAAGCTTACTTTTATTACTATTATTATTTTTATTATTATTATTATTACTATTATTAGTATTATTATTTTTATTATTATTATTATTATTATTATTATTATTATTATTATTATTATTATTATTATTATTATTATTATTATTATTATTATTATTATTATTATTATTATTATTGTTATTATTATTAAAAACTTATATTAAACAGACAGAAAACGTCGTATTCTGACACAAAAAAACGAATTACGTTATAGACTTGACGAGAACGGCGTATCTCGGACTCTTATAGGACTTTTATAGAGTCAAAAAGTATCAGTTTGGATTAAAATAAATTATTTTTGTTGACTCTCAGTCTGAATTGTTCATCAGTTCAAACAAAAACGGCTTATTTTAGACGATCTTTTGCTTTGAACAAGAAAACTTACATCGAACAGACTAAAAACGTATTAATCTGGCATAAAAGAGCAATTTATGTATCACTTTAGATAAAGGCAGCTAATCCTATTCGTTTCATTGCTTAAAATAGACAAAATTGTTAATAAATCTAACAAAAACGCTGTATTCTAGCACAAAATACTAATTACATTATAGTTTCGACGAGAATAGCTTATTTGAAATGATTCTATGCTTCCAAACGAGTAAATTTTTATTAAACAGATGCCAAACATCATGTTTTGTCCTATGAAGACATTTTATATTGCAGTTTGTATTAAAACAAAATATTTTCGTTGATTCTTTGTTAGAAGCAGCAAACCTAACATTAAAGAATCTGAAAACTTTGTATTCGGACACAAACCACCGAATTTTGTATCAGTTTAGACAAAAACGGTTGATTTTCGACAATATTTTGCTTTGAACAAGAAAACTTATATCAAACTGACTAAAAACGTCTTATTTTAGCACAAAACAAAAGATTTGCGTTATAGTCTTAAAGCTGATTCATGCCACAGTTTGGATAAAAACCAAATATTTTTGTTAATTCATTGTTACAAACAAGAAACCTTACATCAAAGAAACTGAAAACCCCTTATTCAGGCACAGAAATTCGAATTACGTTTCAGTCTGGACAAAAACTGCTTATTTTAGACGATCTTTTGTCTTGAACACGAAAACTTACATTAAAAAGATTAAAAACGTCTTATTCTGGCTGAAAACTGCAAATTATATATTACTCTAGATAAAAGCAATTTATCCTGATTACTCCTTTACTTAGAATAGAGTAAACTTGTATAAAACTTAATGAAAACTTTAAATTTCGTCTCAAAGAAATAATTTACATTATAGTTTTGACCAGCACTGTTTATTTCAAACGAATTTATCATTCGAAACTAATGAACTTTTATGGGGCAGATGCAAAACCACATATTACCATATAAAGCGTTGTTTTAAAGCAAAGTATTTCCTTTTGCAACAAGAAATTTCACGTCAAAGAAACTGAAAACTTCGTATCCATGCATAAATATCGAATTACGTATCAGTTTAAGCAAATACAGCTTATTTTAAACGACTCCTTGCTATAAACAAGAAAAATTTTATCAAGCATATTGAAAACGTCTTATTCTCGAAAATAAGAGCAAATTATGTATCAGTTTTAACAAAAGCGGATTACTCTGTTTGATTCTATGCTTAGAGTAGAGTAAACTACTATAAAACGTAATGAAAACTCTATATTCAAGCTCAAAAGAACAAATTACGTTATAGTTTTGGCAAAAAAAAATATTTCGGACGATTACATACTTCGAAGTAAGCAAACTTTAATTGAACAAGTGCAAAAGCTAATACTTTGCTTTAAAATAACGATTTATGTGGTAATATGGTATTTTGCATCTGTCCTATAAAAGTTTACTCGTTTCGCTCCATTGAATCATTCGAAAGAAATTATTTTGACACAACAACAACGAAAATAATTTGTTTTTGTTTAAACTGTAACATAAATCGCTTTTATAAAACGAACTAAGACGTTTGGCATCTGTTTATTGAAAGTTTTCTCGTTTGGGGGCATAAAATCGTTTGAATTTATCAGTTCTGGTCAAAACTATAACGTAAATTATTTCTTTGTATCACTTTAAAGATTTGCGTTATAGTCTTGACGAGAACTGTTAATTTCAAACGATTCTATGCTTTGAAACCAGTATACTTTCACTGAACAGAGGCAAAACGTCTGATTTCGCCTTTAAAAAACGATGTATGTCACAGTTTGGATTAAAACCAATGATTTTCGTTTATTCATTGTTACAAACAAGAAACCTTACATCAAAGAATCTGAAAACCTCTTATTCAGGCCCAGAAAATCAAATTACGTTTCAGTCTAGACACAAATTGCTTATTTTAGACGATTCTTTCTTTTGAACACGAAAACTTACATTAAAAAGATTAAAAACGTCTTATTCTGGCTCAAAACTGCAAATTATGTATTACTTTGGATAAAAGCAGTTTATTCTGATTACTCCTTTGCTTAGAATAGAGCAAACTTGTATAAAACTTAATGAAAACTTTAAATTTCGTCTCAAAGAAATAATTTACGTTATAGTTTTGACCAGAACTGTTAATTTCAAACGATTTTATGCCCCCAAACGAGAAAACTTTCACTAAACAAATGCCAAACGTCTTAGTTCGTTTTATAAAAGCGACTTATGTAACAGTTTAAACAAAAACAAATTATTTTCGCTGTTGTTGTGTTAAAATAATTTATTTCGAATGATTCAATGGAGCGAAACGAGTAAACTTTTATAGGACAGATGCAAAATACCATATTACCACATAAATCGTTATTTTAAAGCAAAGTATTAGCTTTTGCACTTGTTCAATTAATGTTTGCTTACTTCGAAGTATGTAATCGTCCGAAATATTTTTTTTTGCCAAAACTATAACGTAATTTGTTCTTTTGAGCTTGAATATAGAGTTTTAATTACGTTTTATAGTAGTTTACTCTACTCTAAGCATAGAATCAAACAGAGTAATCCGCTTTTGTTAAAACTGATACATAATTTGCTTTTATTTTCGAGAATAAGACGTTTTCAATATGCTTGATAAAATTTTTCTTGTTTATAGCAAGGAATCGTTTAAAATAAGCTGTATTTGCTTAAACTGATACGTAATTCGATATTTATGCATGGATGCGAAGTTTTCAGTTTCTTTGACGTGAAATTTCTTGTTGCAAAAGGTAATACTTTGCTTTAAAACAACGCTTTATATGGTAATATGTGGTTTTGCATCTGCCCCATAAAAGTTCATTAGTTTCGAATCATAAATTCGTTTGAAATAAACAGTGCTGGTCAAAACTATAATGTGAATTATTTCTTTGAGACGAAATTTAAAGTTTTCATTAAGTTTTATACAAGTTTACTCTATTCTAAGTAAAGGAGTAATCAGGATAAATTGCTTTTATCTAGAGTAATATATAATTTGCAGTTTTCAGCCAGAATAAGACGTTTTTAATCTTTTTAATGTAAGTTTTCGTGTTCAAGACAAAAGATCGTCTAAAATAAGCAGTTTTTGTCCAGACTGAAACGTAATTCGAATTTCTGTGCCTGAATAAGGGGTTTTCAGTTTCTTTGATGTAAGGTTTCTTGTTTGTAACAATGAATTAACAAAAATATTTGGTTTTTATCCAAACTGTGGCATGAATCAGCTTTAAGACTATAACGCAAATCTTTTGTTTTGTGCTAAAATAAGACGTTTTTAGTCAGTTTGATATAAGTTTTCTTGTTCAAAGCAAAATATTGTCGAAAATCAACCGTTTTTGTCTAAACTGATACAAAATTCGGTGGTTTGTGTCCGAATACAAAGTTTTCAGATTCTTTAATGTTAGGTTTGCTACTTCTAACAAAGAATCAACGAAAATATTTTGTTTTAATACAAACTGCAATATAAAATGTCTTCATAGGACAAAACATGATGTTTGGCATCTGTTTAATAAAAATTTACTCGTTTGGAAGCATAGAATCATTTCAAATAAGCTATTCTCGTCGAAACTATAATGTAATTAGTATTTTGTGCTAGAATACAGCGTTTTTGTTAGATTTATTAACAATTTTGTCTATTTTAAGCAATGAAACGAATAGGATTGCTGCCTTTATCTAAAGTGATACATAAATTGCTCTTTTATGCCAGATTAATACGTTTTTAGTCTGTTCGATGTAAGTTTTCTTGTTCAAAGCAAAAGATCGTCTAAAATAAGCCGTTTTTGTTTGAACTGATGAACAATTCAGACTGAGAGTCAACAAAAATAATTTATTTTAATCCAAACTGATACTTTTTGACCCTATAAAAGTCCTATAAGAGTCCGAGATACGCCGTTCTCGTCAAGTCTATAACGTAATTCGTTTTTTTGTGTCAGAATACGACGTTTTCTGTCTGTTTAATATAAGTTTTTAATAATAATAATAATAATAATAACAATAATAATAATAATAATAATAATAATAATAATAATAATAATAATAATAATAATAATAATAATAATAATAATAAAAATAATTATACTAATAATAGTAATAATAATAATAATAATAATAAAAATAATAATAGTAATAAAAGTAAGCTTAGTTTTCTAAGCAAAAATGAAGCTTATTTTGTGTGTTATATGAGCGTTTTCTCATTTCTATGCAAGAGATCATCTGTGATCTGTGTTGTTAGGCAAGAAATTGAATAAAATTAATAACTCATTTTAAAACTGGTATAAAAACATTTACTATACAAAAGTTAATAATAATAATAATAATAATAATAATAATAATAATAATAATAATAATAATAATAATAGTAATAAATAAAATAATAATATTAATAATAATAATAATAATAATAATAATAATAATAATAATGATAATAATACTTATAATAATGAATTTCTTTCTAAATTAAAGCTTAGTTTTTTTAAGCAAAAATGATGCTTATTTTGTGTTATCTGAGCGTTTTCTCATTTCTATGCAAGAGATCATCTGTGATCTGTGTTTTTAGGCAAGAAATTGTCTAAAACTAATAATTCATTTTAAAACTGTTATAAAAACATTTACTATGCAAAAGTTATAATCGGTTATTAATAATAATAATAATAATAATTATTATAATAATAATAATAATAATAATAATAATAATAATAATAATAATAATAATAATAATAATAATAATAATAATAATAATAATAATAATAATAATAATAATAATAATAGTAGTAATAAAAGTAAGCTTAGTTTTCTAAGCAAAAATAAAGCTTATTTTGTGTTATATGAGCGTTTTCTCATTTCTATGCAAAAGATCATGTGTGATCAGTGTTTTTAGGCAATCTTAGCCATTTTATAGTTTTTAGGCAAGAAATTGGCTAAAATTAATCACTCATTTTAAAACTGGTATAAAAACAATACTATACAAAAGTTAAAATCGGTTTTTAATAATAATAATTATAATAATAATAATAATAATAATAATAATAATAATAATAATAATAATAATAATAATAATAATAATAATAATAATAATAATAATAATAATAATAATAATAATAATAATAATAATAATAATAATAATAATAATAATAACAATAATAATAATAAAAATAATAATAATAGTAATAAAAGTAAGCTTAGTTTTCTAAGCAAAAATGAAGCTTATTTTGTGTGTTATATGAGTGTTTTCTCATTTCTATGCAAGAAATCATCTAAAATTAATAACTCATTTTAAAACTGGTATAAAATCATTTACTATACAAAAGTTAATAATAATAATAATAACAATAATAATAATAATAATAATAATAGTAATAGTACCAAAAGTAATAATAATAATAATAATACTTTTAATAAGGAAAAATGGAGCTTATTTTGCGTGTTACATGAGCGTTTTCTCATTTCTATGCAAAAGATCATGTGTGATGTGTGTTTTTAGGCAATCTAAACCATTTTATAGTTTTTAATATTTAACAAAAATTTGCTTTAAAATAAAATGTTTGAAAAAGTAAAATTAAACTAAATTAATTGTGTCTAACACTTTAGTAGAGGAAAAAGGAGGAGACATAAAAGTCACTAAAGTCTTCAGAGTCGTTTTTGAATGCTGCATTTTCGTCTTCCTCTCAAACATTGAAAACTGAATTACATTTTTGTTCAGTAACTGTAACAGTTTTTACTTTGGTTCTTTGCTTATATTTCGAAAACAATTACTCCTATCAATTTTTATCTTTCTTTCAAAATTAAAGCTGATAAAATTTCCTACAAAATAGTTATTTGCATTTCTCATGTAGGACTAACCATAAGCGAGATATAAGTTTGAAAATAATTAATATTTAAAAAAAAAAGTGCTTTAACAGAAAATGTTTTGTGATTTAAAATACACTTAATTTATTAGGTCCAATACTTTATTAGAAGAAAAAGGAGATGACATATAAGTCACTGAAGTCTTCAGAGTCGATTTTAAATGCTGCATTTTCGTCTTCGTCTCAAACATTGAAAACTGAATTACATTTTTGTTCAGTAACAGTTACAGTTTTCTTATTGGTTTTTTGCTTATATCTCGAAAACAGTTACTTCTATCAATTTTTATCTTTCTTTTAAAATTAAAGCTGATAAAATTTCCTACAAAATAGTTAATTGCATTTTTCATGTAAGACTAACCATAAGCGAGATATAAGTTTAAAAATTATTAATATTTAAAAAAAAAGTGCTTTAACAGAAAATGTCTTGTGATTTAAAATACACTTAATTTATTGGGTCCAATACTTTATTAGAAGAAAAAGGAGGTGACATAAAAGTCGCTGAAGTCTTCAGAGTCGTTTTTAAATGCTGCATTTTCGTCTTCGTCTCAAACATTGAAAATTGAATTACATTTTTGTTCAGTAACAGTTACAGTATTCTTATTGGTTTTTTGCTTATATCTCGAAAACAGTTACTCCTATCAATTGTTATCTTTCTTTCAAAATTAAAGCTGATAAAATTTCCTACAAAATAGTTATTTGCATTTCTTTGTAAGACCAACCATAAGCGAGTTATAGAGTTAGATATAAATAATATTTAACAAATGTTATTGTTATTAATATGACGACTAAAGACGACTCTGAAACCTTTAATGACATTTATGTCTTCTCCTTTTATTATATTTATTTTTATTTATATAATTATTTTGTAGGAAATTTTATCAGCTTTAATTTTAGTAAAAAGATAAAAATTGATAGGAGTAACAGTTTTCGAGATATAAGCAAGAAACCAAAAAACTGTTACCTTAATTAAGCGCTTGCATATAAGCAAATTTAGTACTAAAAACAACTCTGAAGACTTTGGTGATTTTTATGTCTTTTCCTTTTTCCTCTACTAAAGTGTTAGACCCAATTAATTTAGTTTAATATCGGTTTTTCAAACATTTTATTTTAAAGCAAATTTTTGTTAAAGATTATTTATATCCAACTCTATAACTCGCTTATGGTTGGTCCTACAAAAAAATGGAAATAACTATTTTGTAGGAAATTTTATCAGCTTTAATTTTGAAAAAAAGATAAAAATTGATACGAGTAACTGTTTTCGAGATATAAGCAAGAAACCAAAAAACTGTTACCTTAATAAAGCGCTTGCATATAAGCAAATTTAGTACTATTAGTATTATTATTATTAATGTTATTGTTATTAATATGACGACTAAGGACGACTCTGAAACATTTAGTGAATTTTATGTCTTCTCCTTTTTCCTATACTAAAGTGTTAGACCCAATTAATTTAGTTTAATTTCGGTTTTTCAAACATTTTATTTTAAAGCAAATTTTTGTTAAAGATTATTTATATCCAACTCTATAACTCGCTTATGGTTGGTCTTACAAAAGAAATGCAAATAACTATTTTGTAGGAAATTTTATCAGCTTTAATTTTGAAAGAAAGATAAAAATTAATAGGAGTAATTGTTTTCGAGATATAAGCAAAAAACCAAAGTGAAAACTGTTACAGTTACTGAACAAAAATGTAATTCAGTTTTCAATGTTTGAGACGAAGACGAAAATGCAGCATTCAAAAACGACTCTGAAGACTTCTGTGACTTTTAAGTCACCTCCTTTTTCTTCTAATAATGTATTGGACCCAATAAATTAAGTGTATTTTAAATCACATGACATTTTCTGTTAAAGCACTTTTTTTTAAATATTGATTATTTTCAAACTTTTATCTCGCTTATGGTTAGTCCTACATGAAAAATGCAAATAACTATTTTGTAGGAAATTTTATCAGCTTTAATTTTAGTAAACAGATAAAAATTGATAGGAGTAACTGTTTTCGAGATATAAGCAAGAAACCAAAAAACTGTTACCTTAATAAAGCGCTTGCATATAAGCAAATTTAGTACAATTAGTATTATTATTATTAATGTTATTGTTATTAATATGACGACTAAAAACGACTCTGAAGACTTTGGTGACTTTTATGTCTTCTCCTTTTTCCTATACTAAAGTGTTAGACACAATTAATTTAGTTTAATTTCAGTATTTCAATCATTTTATTTTAAAGCAAATTTTTGTTAAATATTATTTATATCTATCTCTATAACTCGCTTATGCTTGGTCCTACAAGAAAAATACAAATAACTATTTTGTAGGAAATTTTATCAGCTTCAATTTTAGTAAAAAGATAAAAATTGATAGGAGTAACTGTTTTCGAGATATAAGCAAGAAACCAATAAACTGTTACCTTAATAAAGCGCTTGCATATAAGCAAATTTAGTACTATTAATATTATTATTATTAATGTTATTGTTATTGATATGACGACTAAGAACGACTCTCAAGACTTTGGTGACTTTTATGTCACCTCCTTTTTCTTCTAATAAAGTATTGGACACCATAAATTAAGTGTATTTTAAATCACAAGACATTTTCTGTTAAAGCACTTTTTTTTTAAATATTAATTATTTTTAAACTTATATCTCGCTTATGGTTAGTCCTATATGAAAAATGCAAATTACTATTTTGTAGGAAATTTTATTTTTTAGTTTTTCAAACATTTTATTTTAAAGCAAGTTTTTGTTAAATATTATTTATATCCAACTCTATAACTCGCTTATGGTTGGTCCTACAAGAAAAATGCAAATAACTATTTTGTAGGAAATTTTATCAGCTTTAATTTTAAAAGAAAGATAAAAATTGATAGGAATAATTGTTTTCGAGATATAAGCAAAAAACCAAAGTGAAAACTGTTACAGTTACTAAACAAAAATGTAATTCAGTTTTCAATGTTTGAGACGAAGACGAAAATGCAGCATTTAAAAACGACTCTAAAGACTTCTGTGACTTTTAAGTCACCTCCTTTTTCTTCTAATAATGTATTGGACCCAATAAATTAAGTGTATTTTAAATCACAAGACATTTTCTGTTAAAGCACTTTTTTTTAAATATTGATTATTTTCAAACTTATATCTCGCTTATGGTTAGTCCTACATGAAAAATGCAAATAACTATTTTGTAGAAAATTTTATCAGCTTTAGTTTTAGTAAACAGATAAAAATTGATAGGAGTAACTGTTTTCGAGATATAAGCAAGAAACCAAAAAACTGTTACCTTAATAAAGCGCTTGCATATAAGCAAATTTAGTACTATTAGTATTATTATTATTAATGTTATTGTTATTAATATGACGACTAAAAACGACTCTGAAGACTTTGGTGACTTTTATGTCTTCTCCTTTTTCCTATACTAAAGTGTTAGACACAATTAATTTAGTTTAATTTCAGTATTTCAAACATTTTATTTTAAAGCAAATTTTTGTTAAATATTATTTATATCTATCTCTATAACTCGCTTATGCTTGGTCCTACAAGAAAAATACAAATAACTATTTTGTAGGAAATTTTATCAGCTTTAATTTTAGTAAAAAGATAAAAATTGATAGGAGTAACTGTTTTCGAGATATAAACAAGAAACCAATAAACTGTTACCTTAATAAAGCGCTTGCATATAAGCAAATTTAGTATTATTAGTATTATTATTATTAATGTTATTGTTATTAATATGACGACTAAAAACAACTCTCAAAACTTTGGTGACTTTTATGTCTTCTCCTTTTTCCTCAACTAAAGTGTTAGTCTTAATTAATTTAGTTTAATTTCGGTTTTTCAAACATTTTATTTTAAAGCAAATTTTTGTTAAAGATTATTTATATCCAACTCTATAACTCGCTTATGGTTGGTCCTACAAAAAAAATGCCAATAACTATTTTGTAGGAAATTTTATCAGCTTTGATTTTGAAAGAAAGATAAAAATTGATAGGAGTAACTGTTTTCGAGATATAAGCAAAAAACCAATAAGAAAACTGTAACTGTTACTAAACAAAAATGTAATTCAGTATTCAATGTTTGAGACAAAGACGAAAATGCAGCATTTAAAATCGACTCTGAAGACTTCAGTGACTTTTATGTCACCTCCTTTTTCTTCTAATAAAGTATTGGACCCATTAAATTAAGTGTATTTTAAATCACAAGACATTTTCTGTTAAAGCACTTTTTTTTAATATTAATTATTTTCAAACTTATATCTCGCTTATGGTTAGTCCTACATGAAAAATGCAAATAACTATTTTGTAGGAAATTTTATCAGCTTTAATTTTGAAAAAAAGATAAAAATTGATAGGAATAATTGTTTTCGAGATATAAGCAAAAATCCAAAGTGAAAACTGTTACAGTTACTAAACAAAAATGTAATTCAGTTTTCAATGTTTGAGACGAAGACGAAAATGCAGCATTTAAAAACGACTCTGAAGACTTCTGTGACTTTTAAGTCACCTCCTTTTTCTTCTAATAATGTATTGGACCCAATAAATTAAGTGTATTTTAAATCACAAGACATTTTCTGTTAAAGCACTTTTTTTTTAAATATTGATTATTTTCAAACTTATATCTCGCTTAAGGTTAGTCCTACATGAAAAATGCAAATAACTATTTTGTAAAAAATTTTATCAGCTTTAATTTTAGTAAACAGATAAAAATTGATAGGAGTAACTGTTTTCGAGATATAAGCAAGAAACCAAAAAACTGTTACTTTAATAAAGCGCTTGCATATAAGCAAATTTAGTACTATTAGTATTATTATTATTAATGTTATTGTTATTAATATGACGACTAAAAACGACTGTGAAGACTTTGGTGACTTTTATGTCTTCTCCTTTTTCCTATACTAAAGTGTTAGACACAATTAATTTAGTTTAATTTCAGTATTTCAAACATTTTATTTTAAAGCAAATTTTTGTTAAAGATTATTTATATCCAACTCTATAACTCGCTTATGGTTGGTCCTACAAAAAAAATGCCAATAACTATTTTGTAGTAAATTTTATCAGCTTTGATTTTGAAAAAAAGACAAAAATTGATAGGAGTAATTGTTTTCGAGATATAAGCAAAAAACCAAAGTAAAAACTGTTACAGTTACTGAACAAAAATGTAATTCAGTTTTCAATGTTTGAGACGAAGACGAAAATGCAGCATTTAAAAACGACTCTGAAGACTTCAGTGACTTTTAAGTCACCTCCTTTTTTTTCTAATAATGTATTGGACCCAATAAATTAAGTGTATTTTAAATCACATGACATTTTCTGTTAAAGCACTTTTTTTTAAATATTGATTATTTTCAAACTTTTATCTCGCTTATGGTTAGTCCTACATGAAAAATGCAAATAACTATTTTGTAGGAAATTTTATCAGCTTTAATTTTAGTAAACAGATAAAAATTGATAGGAGTAACTGTTTTCGAGATATAAGCAAGAAACCAAAAAACTGTTACCTTAATAAAGCGCTTGCATATAAGCAAATTTAGTACTATTAGTATTATTATTATTAATGTTATTGTTATTGATATGACGACTAAGAACGACTCTCAAGACTTTGGTGACTTTTATGTCACCTCCTTTTTCTTCTAATAAAGTATTGGACCCAATAAATTAAGTGTATTTTAAATCACAAGACATTTTCTGTTAAAGCACTTTTTTTGTAAATATTAATTATTTTTAAACTTATATCTCGCTTATGGTTAGTCCTATATGAAAAATGCAAATTACTATTTTGTAGGAAATTTTATTTTTTAGTTTTTCAAACATTTTATTTTAAAGCAAGTTTTTGTTAAATATTATTTATATCCAACTCTATAACTCGCTTATGGTTGGTCCTACAAGAAAAATGCAAATAACTATTTTGTAGGAAATTTTATCAGCTTTAATTTTGAAAAAAAGATAAAAATTGATAGGAATAATTGTTTTCGAGATATAAGCAAAAAACCAAAGTGAAAACTGTTACAGTTACTAAACAAAAATGTAATTCAGTTTTCAATGTTTGAGACGAAGACGAAAATGCAGCATTCAAAAACGACTCTGAAGACTTCTGTGACTTTTAAGTCACCTCCTTTTTCTTCTAATAATGTATTGGACCCAATAAATTAAGTGTATTTTAAATCACATGACATTTTCTGTTAAAGCACTTTTTTTTAAATATTGATTATTTTCAAACTTTTATCTCGCTTATGGTTAGTCCTACATGAAAAATGCAAATAACTATTTTGTAGGAATTTTTATCAGCTTTAATTTTAGTAAACAGATAAAAATTGATAGGAGTAACTGTTTTCGAGATATAAGCAAGAAACCAAAAAACTGTTACCTTAATAAAGCGCTTGCATATAAGCAAATTTAGTACTATTAGTATTATTATTATTAATGTTATTGTTATTAATATGACGACTAAAAACGACTCTGAAGACTTTGGTGACTTTTATGTCTTCTCCTTTTTCCTATACTAAAGTGTTAGACACAATTAATTTAGTTTAATTTCAGTATTTCAATCATTTTATTTTAAAGCAAATTTTTGTTAAATATTATTTATATCTATCTCTATAACTCGCTTATGCTTGGTCCTACAAGAAAAATACAAATAACTATTTTGTAGGAAATTTTATCAGCTTTAATTTTAGTAAAAAGATAAAAATTGATAGGAGTAACTGTTTTCGAGATATAAACAAGAAACCAATAAACTGTTACCTTAATAAAGCGCTTGCATATAAGCAAATTTAGTACTATTAATATTATTATTATTAATGTTATTGTTATTGATATGACGACTAAGAACGACTCTCAAGACTTTGGTGACTTTTATGTCACCTCCTTTTTCTTCTAATAAAGTATTGGACACAATAAATTAAGTGTATTTTAAATCACAAGACATTTTCTGTTAAAGCACTTTTTTTTTAAATATTAATTATTTTTAAACTTATATCTCGCTTATGGTTAGTCCTATATGAAAAATGCAAATTACTATTTTGTAGGAAATTTTATTTTTTAGTTTTTCAAACATTTTATTTTAAAGCAAGTTTTTGTTAAATATTATTTATATCCAACTCTATAACTCGCTTATGGTTGGTCCTACAAGAAAAATGCAAATAACTATTTTGTAGGAAATTTTATCAGCTTTAATTTTAAAAGAAAGATAAAAATTGATAGGAATAACTGTTTTCGAGATATAAGCAAAAAACCAAAGTGAAAACTGTTACAGTTACTAAACAAAAATGTAATTCAGTTTTCAATGTTTGAGACGAAGACGAAAATGCAGCATTTAAAAACGACTCTGAAGACTTCTGTGACTTTTAAGTCACCTCCTTTTTCTTCTAATAATGTATTGGACCCAATAAATTAAGTGTATTTTAAATCACAAGACATTTTCTGTTAAAGCACTTTTTTTTAAATATTGATTATTTTCAAACTTATATCTCGCTTATGGTTAGTCCTACATGAAAAATGCAAATAACTATTTTGTAGAAAATTTTATCAGCTTTAGTTTTAGTAAACAGATAAAAATTGATAGGAGTAACTGTTTTCGAGATATAAGCAAGAAACCAAAAAACTGTTACCTTAATAAAGCGCTTGCATATAAGCAAATTTAGTATTATTAGTATTATTATTATTAATGTTATTGTTATTAATATGACGACTAAAAACAACTCTCAAAACTTTGGTGACTTTTATGTCTTCTCCTTTTTCCTCAACTAAAGTGTTAGTCTTAATTAATTTAGTTTAATTTCGGTTTTTCAAACATTTTATTTTAAAGCAAATTTTTGTTAAAGATTATTTATATCCAACTCTATAACTTGCTTATGGTTGGTCCTACAAAAAAAATGCCAATAACTATTTTGTAGGAAATTTTATCAGCTTTGATTTTGAAAGAAAGATAAAAATTGATAGGAGTAACTGTTTTCGAGATATAAGCAAAAAACCAATAAGAAAACTGTAACTGTTACTAAACAAAAATGTAATTCAGTATTCAATGTTTGAGACAAAGACGAAAATGCAGCATTTAAAATCGACTCTGAAGACTTCAGTGACTTTTATGTCACCTCCTTTTTCTTCTAATAAAGTATTGGACCCATTAAATTAAGTGTATTTTAAATCACAAGACATTTTCTGTTAAAGCACTTTTTTTTAATATTAATTATTTTCAAACTTATATCTCGCTTATGGTTAGTCCTACATGAAAAATGCAAATAACTATTTTGTAGGAAATTTTATCAGCTTTAATTTTGAAAGAAAGATAAAAATTGATAGGAATAATTGTTTTCGAGATATAAGCAAAAAACCAAAGTGAAAACTGTTACAGTTACTAAACAAAAATGTAATTCAGTTTTCAATGTTTGAGACGAAGACGAAAATGCAGCATTTAAAAACGACTCTGAAGACTTCTGTGACTTTTAAGTCACCTCCTTTTTCTTCTAATAATGTATTGGACCCAATAAATTAAGTGTATTTTAAATCACAAGACATTTTCTGTTAAAGCACTTTTTTTTTAAATATTGATTATTTTCAAACTTATATCTCGCTTAAGGTTAGTCCTTCATGAAAAATGCAAATAACTATTTTGTAAAAAATTTTATCAGCTTTAATTTTAGTAAACAGATAAAAATTGATAGGAGTAACTGTTTTCGAGATATAAGCAAGAAACCAAAAAACTGTTACTTTAATAAAGCGCTTGCATATAAGCAAATTTAGTACTATTAGTATTATTATTATTAATGTTATTGTTATTAATATGACGACTAAAAACGACTGTGAAGACTTTGGTGACTTTTATGTCTTCTCCTTTTTCCTATACTAAAGTGTTAGACACAATTAATTTAGTTTAATTTCAGTATTTCAAACATTTTATTTTAAAGCAAATTTTTGTTAAAGATTATTTATATCCAACTCTATAACTCGCTTATGGTTGGTCCTACAAAAAAAATGCCAATAACTATTTTGTAGGAAATTTTATCAGCTTTGATTTTGAAAAAAAGACAAAAATTGATAGGAGTAATTGTTTTCGAGATATAAGCAAAAAACCAAAGTAAAAACTGTTACAGTTACTGAACAAAAATGTAATTCAGTTTTCAATGTTTGAGACGAAGACGAAAATGCAGCATTTAAAAACGACTCTGAAGACTTCAGTGACTTTTATGTCACCTCCTTTTTCTTCTAATAAAGTATTGGACCCATTAAATTAAGTGTATTTTAAATCACAAGACATTTTCTGTTAAAGCACTTTTTTTTTAAATATTAATTATTTTCAAACTTATATCTCGCTTATGGTTAGTCCTACATGAAAAATGCAAATAACTATTTTGTAGGAAATTTTATCAGCTTTAATTTTGAAAGAGAGATAAAAATTGATAGGAGTAATTGTTTTCGAGATATAAGCAAAAAACCAAAGTAAAAACTGTTACAGTTACTGAACAAAAATGTAATTCAGTTTTCAATGTTTGAGACGAAGACGAAAATGCAGCATTTAAAAACGACTCTGAAGACTTCAGCGACTTTTATGTCACCTCCTTTTTCTTCTAATAAAGTATTGGACCCAATAAATTAAGTGTATTTTAAATCACAAGACATTTTCTGTTAAAGCACTTTTTTTTTAAATATTAATAATTTTTAAACTTATATCTCGCTTATGGTTAGTCTTACATGAAAAATGCAAATAACTATTTTGTAGAAAATTTTATCGGCTTTAATTTTAGTAAAAAGATAAAAATTGATATAAGTAACTGTTTTCCAGATATAAGCAAGAAACCAAAAAACTGTTACCCTAATTAAGCGTTTGCATGTAAGCAAATTTAGTACTATTAGTATTATTATTAATGTTATTGTTATTAATATGACGACAAAAGACGACTCTGAAACCTTTAGTGACCTTTATGTCTTCTCCTTTTTTCTCTACTAAAGTGTTAGACACAATTAATTTAGTTTAATTTTAGTTTTTCAAACATTTTATTTTAAAGCAAGTTTTTGTTAAATATTATTTATATCCAACTCTATAACTCGCTTATGGTTGGTCCTACAAGAAAAATGCAAATAACTATTTTGTAGGAAATTTTATCAGCTTTAATTTTGAAAGAAAGATAAAAATTGATAGGAGTAACTGTTTTCGAGATATAAGCAAAAAACCAATAAGAAAACTGTAACTGTTACTGAACAAAAATGTAATTCAGTTTTCAATGTTTGAGACGAAGACGAAAATGCAGCATTATTATTATTATTAATGTTATTGTTATTAATATGACGACTAAAAACGACTTTGAAGACTTTGGTGACTTTTATGTCTTCTCCTTTTTCCTATACTAAAGTGTTAGACTCAATTTAATTTCGGTTTTTCAAACATTATATTTTAAAGCAAATTTTTGTTAAAGATTATTTATATCCAACTCTATAACTCGCTTATGGTTGGTCTTACAAAAGAAATGCAAATAACTATTTTGTAGGAAATTTTATCAGCTTTAATTTTGAAAGAAAGATAAAAATTGATAGGAGTAATTGTTTTCGAGATATAAGCAAAAAACCAAAGTAAAAACTGTTACAGTTACTGAACAAAAATGTAAGTTTTCGAGATATAAGCAAGAAACTGTTACCTTAATTAAGCGCTTGCATATAAGCAAATTTAGTACTATTAGTATTATTATTATTATTAATGTTATTGTTATTGATATGACGACTAAGAACGACTCTCAAGACTTTGGTGACTTTTATGTCACCTCCTTTTTCTTCTAATAAATTATTGGACCCAATAAATTAAGTGTATTTTAAATCACAAGACATTTTCTGTTAAAGCACTTTTTTTTTAAATATTAATTATTTTTAAACTTATATCTCGCTTATGGTTAGTCCTACATGAAAAATGCAAATTACTATTTTGTAGGAATTTTTATCAGCTTTAATTTTAGTAAAAAGATATAAAAATTGATAGGAGTAACTGTTTTCGAGATATAAGCAAGAAACCAAAAAACTGTTACCTTAATTAAGCGCTTGCATATAAGCAAATTTAGTACTAAAAACAACTCTGAAGACTTTGGTGATTTTTATGTCTTCTCCTTTTTCCTCTACTAAAGTGTTGGACCCAATTAATTTAGTTTAATATCAGTTTTTCAAACATTTTATTTTAAAGCAAATTTTTGTTAAAGATTATTTATATCCAACTCTATAACTCGCTTATGGTTGGTCCTACAAAAAAATGGAAATAACTATTTTGTAGGAAATTTTATCAGCTTTAATTTTGAAAAAAAGGTAAAAATTGATAGGAGTAACTGTTTTCGAGATATAAGCAAGAAACCAAAAAACTGTTACCTTAATAAAGCGCTTGCATATAAGCAAATTTAGTACTATTAGTATTATTATTATTAATGTTATTGTTATCAATATGACGACTAAAGACGACTCTGAAACATTTAGTGACTTTTATGTCTTCTCCTTTTTCCTATACTAAAGTGTTAGACCCAATTAATTTAGTTTAATTTCGGTTTTTCAAACATTTTATTTTATAGCAAATTTTTGTTAAAGATTATTTATATCCAACTCTATAACTCGCTTATGGTTGGTCTTACAAAAGAAATGCAAATAACTATTTTGTAGGAAATTTTATCAGCTTTAATTTTGAAAGAAAGATAAAAATTGATAGGAGTAATTGTTTTCGAGATATAAGCAAAAAACCAAAGTGAAAACTGTTACAGTTACTGAACAAAAATGTAATTCAGTTTTCAATGTTTGAGACGAAGACGAAAATGCAGCATTTAAAAACGACTCTGAAGACTTCAGTGACTTTTATGTCACCTCCTTTTTCTTCTAATAGAGTATTGGTCCCAATAAATTAAGTGTATTTTAAATCACAAGACATTTTCTGTTAAAGCACTTTTTTTTTAAATATTAATAATTTTCAAACTTCTATCTCGCTTATGGTTAGTCCTACATAAAAAATGCAAATAACTATTTTGTAGGAAATTTTATCAGCTTTAATTTTAGTAAAAAGATAAAAATTGATAGGAGTAACTGTTTTCGAGATATAAGCAAGAAACTGTTACCTTAATTAAGCGCTTGCATATAAGCAAATTTAGTAATATTAGTATTATTATTATTAATGTTATTGTTATTAATAGGGCGACTAAAGACGACTCTGAAACATTTAGTGACTTTTATGTCTTTTCCTTTTTCCTCTACTAAAGTGTTAGACACAATTAATTTAGTTTAATTCCGGGTTTTCAAGCATTTTATTTTAAAGCAAATTTTTGTTAAATATTATTTATATCCAACTCTATAACTCGTTTATGCTTGGTCCTACAAGAAAAATGTAAATAACTATTTTGTTGGAAATTGTATCGGCTTTAATTTTGAAAGAAAGGTAAAATTTGATAGGTGTAACTGTTTTCGAGATATAAGCAAAAAACCAATAAGAAAACTGTAACTTTTACTGAACAAAAATGTAACTCAGTTTTCAATGTTTAAGACGAAGACAAAAATGCAGCATTTAAAAACGACTCTGAAGACGTCAGTGATCTTTATGTCACCTCCTTTTTCTTCTAATAAAGTATTGGACCCAATAAATTAAGTGTATTTTAAATCACAAGACATTTTCTGTTAAAGCACTTTTTTTTTAAATAATAATTATTTTCAAACTTATATCTCGCTTATGGTTAGTCCTACATGAAAAATGCAAATAACTATTTTGTAGGAAATTTTATCAGCTTTAATTTTAGTAAAAAGATAAAAATTGATAGGAGTAACTGTTTTCGAGATATAATCAAGAAACCAAAAAACCAAAGCTGATAAAATTTCCTACAAAATAGTTATTGGCATTTTTTTTGTAAGACCAACCATAAGCGAGTTATAGAGTTGGATATAAATAATCTTTAACAAAAATTTGCTTTAAAATATAATGTTTGAAAAACCGAAATTAAACTAAATTAATTGAGTCTAACACTTTAGTATAGGAAAAAGGAGAAGACATAAAAGTCACCAAAGTCTTCAGAGTCGTTTTTAGTTGTCATATTAATAACAATAACATTAATAATAATAATAATGCTGCATTTTCGTCTTCGTCTCAAACATTGAAAACTGAATTACATTTTTGTTCAGTAACAGTTTCAGTTTTCTTATTGGTTTTTTGCTTATATCTCGAAAACAGTTACTCCAATCAATTTTTATCTTTTTTTCAAAATTAAAGCTGATAAAATTTCCTACAAAATAGTTATTTACATTTTTCTTGTAGGACCAACCATAAGCGAGTTATAGAGTTGGGTATAAATAATATTTAACAAAAACTTGCTTTAAAATAAAATGTTTGAAAAACTAAAATTAAACTAAATTAATTGTGTCTAACACTTTAGTAGAGGAAAAAGGAGAAGACATAAAGGTCACTAAAGGTTTCAGAGTCGTCTTTAGTCGTCATATTAATAACAATAACATTAATAATAATAATAATGCTGCATTTTCGTCTTCGTCTCAAACATTGAAAACTGAATTACATTTTTGTTCAGTAACAGTTACAGTTTTCTTATTGGTTTTTTGCTTATATCTCGAAAACAGTTACTCCTATTAATTTTTATCTTTTTTTTAAAATTAAAGCTGATAAAATTTCCTACAAAATAGTTATTTGCATTTTTTTGTAGGACCAACCATAAGCGAGTTATAGAGTTGGATATAAATAATCTTTAACAAAAATTTGCTTTAAAATAAAATGTTTGAAAAACCGATATTAAACTAAATTAATTGGGTCAAACACTTTAGTAGAGGAAAAATGAGAAGACATAAAAGTCACCAAAGTCTTCAGAGTTGTTTTTAGTACTAAATTTGCTTATATGCAAGCGCTTAATTAAGGTAACAGTTTTTTGGTCTCTTGCTTACATCTCGAAAACAGTTACTCCTATCAATTTTTATCTTTTTACTAAAATTAAAGCTGATAAAATTTCCTACAAAATAGTAATTTGCATTTTTCATGTAGGACTAACCATAAGCGAGAAATAAGTTTGAAAATAATTAATATTTAAAAAAAAAGTGCTTTAACAGAAAATGTTTTGTGATTTAAAATACACTTAATTTATTAGGTCCAATACTTTATTAGAAGAAAAAGGAGGTGACATATAAGTCACTGAAGTCTTCAGAGTCGATTTTAAATGCTGCATTTTCGTCTTCGTCTCAAACATTGAAAACTGAATTACATTTTTGTTCAGTAACAGTTACAGTTTTCTTATTGGTTTTATGCTTATATCTCGAAAACAGTTACTTCTATCAATTTTTATCTTTCTTTTAAAATTAAAGCTGATAAAATTTCCTACAAAATAGTTAATTGCATTTTTCATGTAAGACTAACCATAAGCGAGATATAAGTTTAAAAATTATTAACATTTAAAAAAAAAGTGCTTTAACAGAAAATGTCTTGTGATTTAAAATACACTTAATTTATTGGGTCCAATACTTTATTAGAAGAAAAAGGAGGTGACATAAAAGTCGCTGAAGTCTTCAGAGTCGTTTTTAAATGCTGCATTTTCGTCTTCGTCTCAAACATTGAAAATTGAATTACATTTTTGTTCAGTAACAGTTACAGTATTCTTATTGGTTTTTTGCTTATATCTCGAAAACAGTTACTCCTATCAATTGTTATCTTTCTTTCAAAATTAAAGCTGATAAAATTTCCTACAAAATAGTTATTTGCATTTCTTTGTAAGACCAACCATAAGCGAGTTATAGAGTTAGATATAAATAATATTTAACAAATGTTATTGTTATTAATATGACGACTAAAGACGACTCTGAAACCTTTAATGACATTTATGTCTTCTCCTTTTATTATATTTATTTTTATTTATATAATTATTTTGTAGGAAATTTTATCAGCTTTAATTTTAGTAAAAAGATAAAAATTGATAGGAGTAACAGTTTTCGAGATATAAGCAAGAAACCAAAAAACTGTTACCTTAATTAAGCGCTTGCATATAAGCAAATTTAGTACTAAAAACAACTCTGAAGACTTTGGTGATTTTTATGTCTTTTCCTTTTTCCTCTACTAAAGTGTTGGACCCAATTAATTTAGTTTAATATCAGTTTTTCAAACATTTTATTTTAAAGCAAATTTTTGTTAAAGATTATTTATATCCAACTCTATAACTCGCTTATGGTTGGTCTTACAAAAGAAATGCAAATAACTATTTTGTAGGAAATTTTATCAGCTTTAATTTTGAAAGAAAGATAAAAATTGATAGGAGTAATTGTTTTCGAGATATAAGCAAAAAACCAAAGTAAAAACTGTTACAGTTACTGAACAAAAATGTAAGTTTTCGAGATATAAGCAAGAAACTGTTACCTTAATTAAGCGCTTGCATATAAGCAAATTTAGTACTATTAGTGTTATTATTATTATTAATGTTATTGTTATTGATATGACGACCAAGAACGACTCTCAAGACTTTGGTGACTTTTATGTCACCTCCTTTTTCTTCTAATAAATTATTGGACCCAATAAATTAAGTGTATTTTAAATCACAAGACATTTTCTGTTAAAGCACTTTTTTTTTAAATATTAATTATTTTTAAACTTATATCTCGCTTATGGTTAGTCCTACATGAAAAATGCAAATTACTATTTTGTAGGAATTTTTATCAGCTTTAATTTTAGTAAAAAGATATAAAAATTGATAGGAGTAACTGTTTTCGAGATATAAGCAAGAAACCAAAAAACTGTTACCTTAATTAAGCGCTTGCATATAAGCAAATTTAGTACCAAAAACAACTCTGAAGACTTTGGTGATTTTTATGTCTTCTCCTTTTTCCTCTACCAAAGTGTTGGACCCAATTAATTTAGTTTAATATCAGTTTTTCAAACATTTTATTTTAAAGCAAATTTTTGTTAAAGATTATTTATATCCAACTCTATAACTCGCTTATGGTTGGTCCTACAAAAAAATGGAAATAACTATTTTGTAGGAAATTTTATCAGCTTTAATTTTGAAAAAAAGGTAAAAATTGATAGGAGTAACTGTTTTCGAGATATAAGCAAGAAACCAAAAAACTGTTACCTTAATAAAGCGCTTGCATATAAGCAAATTTAGTACTATTAGTATTATTATTATTAATGTTATTGTTATTAATATGACGACTAAAGACGACTCTGAAACATTTAGTGACTTTTATGTCTTCTCCTTTTTCCTATACTAAAGTGTTAGACCCAATTAATTTAGTTTAATTTCGGTTTTTCAAACATTTTATTTTATAGCAAATTTTTGTTAAAGATTATTTATATCCAACTCTATAACTCGCTTATGGTTGGTCTTACAAAAGAAATGCAAATAACTATTTTGTAGGAAATTTTATCAGCTTTAATTTTGAAAGAAAGATAAAAATTGATAGGAGTAATTGTTTTCGAGATATAAGCAAAAAACCAAAGTGAAAACTGTTACAGTTACTGAACAAAAATGTAATTCAGTTTTCAATGTTTGAGACGAAGACGAAAATGCAGCATTTAAAAACGACTCTGAAGACTTCAGTGACTTTTATGTCACCTCCTTTTTCTTCTAATAGAGTATTGGTCCCAATAAATTAAGTGTATTTTAAATCACAAGACATTTTCTGTTAAAGCACTTTTTTTTTAAATATTAATAATTTTCAAACTTCTATCTCGCTTATGGTTAGTCCTACATAAAAAATGCAAATAACTATTTTGTAGGAAATTTTATCAGCTTTAATTTTAGTAAAAAGATAAAAATTGATAGGAGTAACTGTTTTCGAGATATAAGCAAGAAACTGTTACCTTAATTAAGCGCTTGCATATAAGCAAATTTAGTAATATTAGTATTATTATTATTAATGTTATTGTTATTAATAGGGCGACTAAAGACGACTCTGAAACATTTAGTGACTTTTATGTCTTTTCCTTTTTCCTCTACTAAAGTGTTAGACACAATTAATTTAGTTTAATTCCGGTTTTTCAAGCATTTTATTTTAAAGCAAATTTTTGTTAAATATTATTTATATCCAACTCTATAACTCGTTTATGCTTGGTCCTACAAGAAAAATGTAAATAACTATTTTGTTGGAAATTGTATCGGCTTTAATTTTGAAAGAAAGGTAAAATTTGATAGGAGTAACTGTTTTCGAGATATAAGCAAAAAACCAATAAGAAAACTGTAACTTTTACTGAACAAAAATGTAACTCAGTTTTCAATGTTTAAGACGAAGACAAAAGTGCAGCATTTAAAAACGACTCTGAAGACGTCAGTGATCTTTATGTCTCCTCCTTTTTCTTCTAATAAAGTATTGGACCCAATAAATTAAGTGTATTTTAAATCACAAGACATTTTCTGTTAAAGCACTTTTTTTTGAAATAATAATTATTTTCAAACTTATATCTCGCTTATGGTTAGTCCTACATGAAAAATGCAAATAACTATTTTGTAGGAAATTTTATCAGCTTTAATTTTAGTAAAAAGATAAAAATTGATAGGAGTAACTGTTTTCGAGATATAATCAAGAAACCAAAAAACCAAAGCTGATAAAATTTCCTACAAAATAGTTATTGGCATTTTTTTTGTAAGACCAACCATAAGCGAGTTATAGAGTTGGATATAAATAATCTTTAACAAAAATTTGCTTTAAAATATAATGTTTGAAAAACCGAAATTAAACTAAATTAATTGAGTCTAACACTTTAGTATAGGAAAAAGGAGAAGACATAAAAGTCACCAAAGTCTTCAGAGTCGTTTTTAGTTGTCATATTAATAACAATAACATTAATAATAATAATAATGCTGCATTTTCGTCTTCGTCTCAAACATTGAAAACTGAATTACATTTTTGTTCAGTAACAGTTTCAGTTTTCTTATTGGTTTTTTGCTTATATCTCGAAAACAGTTACTCCTATCAATTTTTATCTTTTTTTCAAAATTAAGGCTGATAAAATTTCCTACAAAATAGTTATTTACATTTTTCTTGTAGGACCAACCATAAGCGAGTTATAGAGTTGGGTATAAATAATATTTAACAAAAACTTGCTTTAAAATAAAATGTTTGAAAAACTAAAATTAAACTAAATTAATTGTGTCTAACACTTTAGTAGAGGAAAAAGGAGAAGACATAAAGGTCACTAAAGGTTTCAGAGTCGTCTTTAGTCGTCATATTAATAACAATAACATTAATAATAATAATAATAATAATAATCAGCTTTAATTTTGAAAGAAAGATAAAATTTGATAGGAGTAACTGTTTTCGAGATATAAGCAAAAAACCAATAAGAAAACTGTAACTGTTACTGAACAAAAATGTAACTCAGTTTTCAATGTTTGAGACGAAGACAAAAATGTAGCATTTATTTAAGAGTCGTTTTTAATCGTCATATTAATAACAATAACATTAATAATAATAATACTAATAATACTAAATTTGCTTATATGCAAACGCTTAATTAAGGTAACAGTTTTTTGGTTTCTTGATTATATCTCGAAAACAGTTACTCCTATCAATTTTTATCTTTTTGCTAAAATTAAACCTGATAAAATTTCCTACAAAATAGTTATTTGCATTTTTCATGTAGGACTAACCATAAGCGAGATATAAGTTTGAAAATAATTATTATTTAAAAAAAAAGTGCTTTAACAGAAAATGTCTTGTGATTTAAAATACACTTAATTTATTGGGTCCAATACTTTATTAGAAGAAAAAGGAGGTGACATAAAAGTCACTGACGTCTTCAGAGTCGTTTTTAAATGCTGCACTTTTGTCTTCGTCTCAAATATTGAAAACTGAATTACATTTTTGTTCAGTAACAGTTACAGTTTTCTTATTGGTTTTTTGCTTATATCTCGAAAACAGTTACTCCTATTAATTTTTATCTTTCTTTTAAAATTAAAGCTGATAAAATTTCCTACAAAATAGTTATTTGCATTTTTTTGTAGGACCAACCATAAGCGAGTTATAGAGTTGGATATAAATAATATTTAACAAAAATTTGCTTTAAAATAAAATGCTTGAAAAACCGGAATTAAACTAAATTAATTGTGTCTAACACTTTAGTAGAGGAAAAAGGAAAAGACATAAAAGTCACTAAATGTTTCAGAGTCGTCTTTAGTCGCCCTATTAATAACAATAACATTAATAATAATAATACTAATATTACTAAATTTGCTTATATGCAAGCGCTTAATTAAGGTAACAGTTTCTTGCTTATATCTCGAAAACAGTTACTCCTATCAATTTTTATCTTTTTACTAAAATTAAAGCTGATAAAATTTCCTACAAAATAGTTATTTGCATTTTTTATGTAGGACTAACCATAAGCGAGATAGAAGTTTGAAAATAATTAATATTTAAAAAAAAAGTGCTTTAACAGAAAATGTCTTGTGATTTAAAATACACTTAATTTATTGGGACCAATACTCTATTAGAAGAAAAAGGAGGTGACATAAAAGTCACTGAAGTCTTCAGAGTCGTTTTTAAATGCTGCATTTTCGTCTTCGTCTCAAACATTGAAAACTGAATTACATTTTTGTTCAGTAACTGTAACAGTTTTCACTTTGGTTTTTTGCTTATATCTCGAAAACAATTACTCCTATCAATTTTTATCTTTCTTTTAAAATTAAAGCTGATAAAATTTCCTACAAAATAGTTATTTGCATTTCTTTTGTAAGACCAACCATAAGCGAGTTATAGAGTTGGATATAAATAATCTTTAACAAAAATTTGCTTTAAAATAAAATGTTTGAAAAACCGAAATTAACCTAAATTAATTGGGTCTAACACTTTAGTATAGGAAAAAGGAGAAGACATAAAAGTCACTAAATGTTTTAGAGTCGTCTTTAGTCGTCATATTAATAACAATAACATTAATAATAATAATACTAATAGTACTAAATTTGCTTATATTCAAGCGCTTTATTAAGGTAACAGTTTTTTGGTTTCTTGCTTATATCTCGAAAACAGTTACTCCTATCAATTTTTACCTTTTTTTCAAAATTAAAGCTGATAAAATTTCCTACAAAATAGTTATTTCCATTTTTTTGTAGGACCAACCATAAGCGAGTTATAGAGTTGGATATAAATAATCTTTAACAAAAATTTGCTTTAAAATAAAATGTTTGAAAAACTGATATTAAACTAAATTAATTGGGTCCAACACTTTAGTAGAGGAAAAAGGAGAAGACATAAAAATCACCAAAGTCTTCAGAGTTGTTTTTAGTACTAAATTTGCTTATACGCAAGCGCTTAATTAAGGTAACAGTTTTTTGGTTTCTTGCTTATATCTCGAAAACAGTTACTCCTATCAATTTTTATCTTTTTACTAAAATTAAAGCTGATAAAATTTCCTACAAAATAGTAATTTGCATTTTTCATGTAGGACTAACCATAAGCGAGATATAAGTTTAAAAATAATTAATATTTAAAAAAAAAGTGCTTTAACAGAAAATGTCTTGTGATTTAAAATACACTTAATTTATTGGGTCCAATACTTTATTAGAAGAAAAAGGAGGTGACATAAAAGTCACCAATATCTTGAGAGTCGTTCTTAGTCGTCATATCAATAACAATAACATTAATAATAATAATAATATCAGGCGTTCATTAAAAAAAAAACTCGCAGCATGCGTTGAATTTTTTACGTATTTCTTAGCTAGTGCCCATGGTACAAATTTGGCATTGTATTGTTGGTTGCCTATTAAACCAGAACCTGACATTTTTTCGTTCTCGCCAGTTTCCACCAAAACGAGCTTGGTTTTTGTGTGATTTTCTGTGGTTGTTGTTTCTGTTTTCCGAACATAAACCGAATATACCGAATAAAAAAAACAGTATTTTTCAATACTAAATTTCGTGTTTTCTTGATTTGTAATCATGGTGTATACCAGTGAACAAAAAGCCTTTTTGTTGGAAAGTTATTTCCGAAATGGAGAGAAAGTGAACGGTGTTTGGAAATATTCAATTCAACCGTGCCTGGAGGAATTTCGAGAAGCTTTTCCTGAGGTTATCGTCTAAGAAGAATTTAAAAACCCTCTTCACTGAAATGTGAGCTTGTCTCGTGGAACTGCGTCCACCTCGCGTACAACAGAACATTTTCATGAAGCTGTGGAAGAACCTCTTTATCCAGAAAAATAGGTGTTTGGGCGGCTATCAGCAAAAGAAGAATTGTCGGTCCAATTTTCTTTCAAGCTTGAGTGTTTTTTCGTAATGTTAGGGCTAAAACTACAGTTTGATGTAGTTTTCAGGAACATTAACTGCAGTACGTTATCGCGAAGAAATTCTTACGCCTTTTATCGAAGAACTTCACGATGAAAAATTACGAGAAGGTTTGTTTCAACAAGATGGTGCAACAACGCATTGCACAGCAGAAACTTCAGACTTTCTGAGAACGTTTTTTGATGACAGAATAATTAGCAGGAATACAACAAATGATTATCCCCCAAGATCATGTGATTTAACGCCTTACGACTTTTATCTTTGGCCACGCATTAAAAATTCAATTTTTGTTACACCAATTCCAACTATTGATGAATTAAGACGACGCATTCAACAGAAAATTGATGAAATTAACGAAAATCCACTTGAACTGAGTAATGTGTTAAACAGTGTTCGAAGGCGTTGTGTTATGTGTGTTGAGCAACAAGGAACACATTTCCAACAGTTTCTATAGTTAATAAATAAATATTTTTACGAAAATGTGTTATTTTTTAATTGTCAAAAAGTAAGGTTATGACATCTTTCAATTTGACAAGTAAGTGCACGAATTAATCACAGACATACAAAACAATTGTTTTTTAATTTCAAAGCACTCTAGAGTTTTTTTTTAAATGAACGCTTGATACTAATAGTACTAAATTTGCTTATATGCAAGCGCTTAATTAAGGTAACAGTTTCTTGCTTATATCTCGAAAACTTACATTTTTGTTCAGTAACTGTAACAGTTTTTACTTTGGTTTTTTGCTTATATCTCGAAAACAATTACTCCTATCAATTTTTATCTTTCAAAATTAAAGCTGATAAAATTTCCTACAAAATAGTTATTTGCATTTCTTTTGTAAGACCAACCATAAGCGAGTTATAGAGTTGGATATAAATAATCTTTATCAAAAATTTGCTTTAAAATATAATGTTTGAAAAACCGAAATTAAATTGAGTCTAACACTTTAGTATAGGAAAAAGGAGAAGACATAAAAGTCACCAAAGTCTTCAAAGTCGTTTTTAGTCGTCATATTAATAACAATAACATTAATAATAATAATAATGCTGCATTTTCGTCTTCGTCTCAAACATTGAAAACTGAATTACATTTTTGTTCAGTAACAGTTACAGTTTTCTTATTGGTTTTTTGCTTATATCTCGAAAACAGTTACTCCTACCAATTTTTATCTTTCTTTCAAAATTAAAGCTGATAAAATTTCCTACAAAATAGTTATTTGCATTTTTCTTGTAGGACCAACCATAAGCGAGTTATAGAGTTGGATATAAATAATATTTAACAAAAACTTGCTTTAAAATAAAATGTTTGAAAAACTAAAATTAAACTAAATTAATTGTGTCTAACACTTTAGTAGAGGAAAAAGGAGAAGACATAAAGGTCACTAAAGGTTTCAGAGTCGTCTTTTGTCGTCATATTAATAACAATAACATTAATAATAATACTAATAGTACTAAATTTGCTTACATGCAAACGCTTAATTAGGGTAACAGTTTTTTGGTTTCTTGCTTATATCTGGAAAACAGTTACTTATATCAATTTTTATCTTTTTACTAAAATTAAAGCCGATAAAATTTTCTACAAAATAGTTATTTGCATTTTTCATGTAAGACTAACCATAAGCGAGATATAAGTTTAAAAATTATTAATATTTAAAAAAAAAGTGCTTTAACAGAAAATGTCTTGTGATTTAAAATACACTTAATTTATTGGGTCCAATACTTTATTAGAAGAAAAAGGAGGTGACATAAAAGTCGCTGAAGTCTTCAGAGTCGTTTTTAAATGCTGCATTTTCGTCTTCGTCTCAAACATTGAAAACTGAATTACATTTTTGTTCAGTAACTGTAACAGTTTTTACTTTGGTTTTTTGCTTATATCTCGAAAACAATTACTCCTATCAATTTTTATCTCTCTTTCAAAATTAAAGCTGATAAAATTTCCTACAAAATAGTTATTTGCATTTTTCATGTAGGACTAACTATAAGCGAGATATAAGTTTGAAAATAATTAATATTTAAAAAAAAAGTGCTTTAACAGAAAATGTCTTGTGATTTAAAATACACTTAATTTAATGGGTCCAATACTTTATTAGAAGAAAAAGGAGGTGACATAAAAGTCACTGAAATCTTCAGAGTCGTTTTTAAATGCTGCATTTTCGTCTTCGTCTCAAACATTGAAAACTAAATTACATTTTTGTTCAGTAACTGTAACAGTTTTTACTTTGGTTTTTTGCTTATATCTCGAAAACAATTACTCCTATCAATTTGTGTTTTTTTTTCAAAATCAAAGCTGATAAAATTTCCTACAAAATAGTTATTGGCATTTTTTTTGTAGGACCAACCATAAGCGAGTTATAGAGTTGGATATAAATAATCTTTAACAAAAATTTGCTTTAAAATAAAATGTTTGAAATACTGAAATTAAACTAAATTAATTGTATCTAACACTTTAGTATAGGAAAAAGGAGAAGACATAAAAGTCACCAAAGTCTTCAGAGTCGTTTTTAGTCGTCATATTAATAACAATAACATTAATAATAATAATACTAATAGTACTAAATTTGCTTATATGCAAGCGCTTTATTAAGGTAACAGTTTTTTGGTTTCTTGCTTATATCTCGAAAACAGTTACTCCTATCAATTTTTATCTGTTTACTAAAATTAAAGCTGATAAAATTTCTTACAAAATAGTTATTTGCATTTTTCATGTAGGACTAACCTTAAGCGAGATATAAGTTTGAAAATAATCAATATTTAAAAAAAAAGTGCTTTAACAGAAAATGTCTTGTGATTTAAAATACACTTAATTTATTGGGTCCAATACTTTATTAGAAGAAAAAGGAGGTGACATAAAAGTCGCTGAAGTCTTCAGAGTCGTTTTTAAATGCTGCATTTTCGTCTTCGTCTCAAACATTGAAAATTGAATTACATTTTTGTTCAGTAACAGTTACAGTATTCTTATTGGTTTTTTGCTTATATCTCGAAAACAGTTACTCCTATCAATTGTTATCTTTCTTTCAAAATTAAAGCTGATAAAATTTCCTACAAAATAGTTATTTGCATTTCTTTGTAAGACCAACCATAAGCGAGTTATAGAGTTAGATATAAATAATATTTAACAAATGTTATTGTTATTAATATGACGACTAAAGACGACTCTGAAACCTTTAATGACATTTATGTCTTCTCCTTCTCCAACTCTATAACTCGCTTATGGTTAGTCCTACAAAAAAAATGCCAATAACTATTTTGTAGGAAATTTTATCAGCTTTGATTTTGAAAGAAAGATAAAAATTGATAGGAGTAACTGTTTTCGAGATATAAGCAAAAAACCAATAAGAAAACTGTAACTGTTACTAAACAAAAATGTAATTCAGTTTTCAATGTTTGAGACAAAGACGAAAATGCAGCATTTAAAATCGACTCTGAAGACTTCAGTGACTTTTATGTCACCTCCTTTTTCTTCTAATAAAGTATTGGACCCATTAAATTAAGTGTATTTTAAATCACAAGACATTTTCTGTTAAAGCACTTTTTTTTTAAATATTAATTATTTTCAAACTTATATCTCGCTTATGGTTAGTCCTACATGAAAAATGCAAATTACTATTTTGTAGGAAATTTTATCAGCTTTAATTTTAGTAATAAGATGAAAATTGATAGGAGTAACTGTTTTCGAGATATAAGCAAGAAACCAAAAAACTGTTACCTTAATTAAGCGCTTGCATATAAGCAAATTTAGTACTAAAAACAACTCTGAAGACTTTGGTGATTTTTATGTCTTCTCCTTTTTCCTCTACTAAAGTGTTAGACCCAATTAATTTACTTTAATATCGGTTTGCTTATGGTTAGTCCTACATGAAAAATGCAAATTACTATTTTGTAGGAAATTTTATCAGCTTTAATTTTAGTAATAAGATAAAAATTGATAGGAGTAACTGTTTTCGAGATATAAGCAAGAAACCAAAAAACTGTTACCTTAATTAAGCGCTTGCATATAAGCAAATTTAGTACTAAAAACAACTCTGAAGACTTTGGTGATTTTTATGTCTTCTCCTTTTTCCTCTACTAAAGTGTTAGACCCAATTAATTTACTTTAATATCGGTTTTTCAAACATTTTATTTTTCATTTCATTTTTCATTGTTACAAACAAGAAACCTTACATCAAAGAAACTGAAAACCCCTTATTCAGGCACAGAAATTCGAATTACGTTTCAGTCTGGACAAAAACTGCTTATTTTAGACGATCTTTTGTCTTGAACACGAAAACTTACATTAAAAAGATTAAAAACGTCTTATTCTGGCTGAAAACTGCAAATTATATATTACTCTAGATAAAAGCAATTTATCCTGATTACTCCTTTACTTAGAATAGAGTAAACTTGTATAAAACTTAATGAAAACTTTAAATTTCGTCTCAAAGAAATAATTTACATTATAGTTTTGACCAGCTCTGTTTATTTCAAACGAATTTATCATTCGAAACTAATGAACTTTTATGGGGCAGATGCAAAACCACATATTACCATATAAAGCGTTGTTTTAAAGCAAAGTATTTCCTTTTGCAACAAGAAATTTCACGTCAAAGAAACTGAAAACTTCGTATCCATGCATAAATATCGAATTACGTATCAGTTTATATTTTTCATTTCATTTTTCATTGTTACAAACAAGAAACCTTACATCAAAGAAACTGAAAACCCCTTATTCAGGCACAGAAATTCGAATTACGTTTCAGTCTGGACAAAAACTGCTTATTTTAGACGATCTTTTGTCTTGAACACGAAAACTTACATTAAAAAGATTAAAAACGTCTTATTCTGGCTGAAAACTGCAAATTATATATTACTCTAGATAAAAGCAATTAGCAAATAAAGCTTATTTTAAACGATTCCTTGCTATAAACAAGAAAAATTTTATCAAGCATATTGAAAACGTCTTATTCTCGAAAATAAGAGCAAATTATGTGTCAGTTTTAACAAAAGCGGATTACTCTGTTTGATTCTATGCTTAGAGTAGAGTAAACTACTATAAAACGTAATGAAAACTCTATATTCAAGCTCAAAAGAACAAATTACGTTATAGTTTTGGCAAAAAAAAATATTTCGGACGATTACATACTTCGAAGTAAGCAAACTTTAATTGAACAAGTGCAAAAGCTAATACTTTGCTTTAAAATAACGATTTATGTGGTAATATGGTATTTTGCATCTGTCCTATAAAAGTTTACTCGTTTCGCTCCATTGAATCATTCGAAATAAACTATTTTAACACAACAACAGCGAAAATAATTTGTTTTTGTTTAAACTGTTACATAAGTCGCTTTTATAAAACGAACTAAGACGTTTGACATTTGTTTAGTGAAAGTTTTCTCGTTTGGGGGCATAAAATCGTTTGAAATTAACAGTTCTGGTCAAAACTATAACGTAAATTATTTCTTTGAGACGAAATTTAAAGTTTTCATTAAGTTTTATACAAGTTTGCTCTATTCTAAGCAAAGGAGTAATCAGGATAAACTGCTTTTATCTAGAGTAATATATAATTTGCAGTTTTCAGCCAGAATAAGACGTTTTTAATCTTTTTAATGTAAGTTTTCGTGTTCAAAACAAAGGATCGTCTAAAATAAGCAGCTTTTGTCCAGACTGAAACGTAATTCGAATTTCTGTGCCTGAATAAGGGGTTTTCAGTTTCTTTGATGTAAGGTTTCTTGTTTGTAACAATGAATTAACAAAAATAATTGGTTTTTATGTAACAGTTTTCACTTTGGTTTTTTGCTTATATCTCGAAAACAATTACTCCTATCAATTTTTATCTTTCTTTCAAGATTAAAGCTGATAAAATTTCCAACAAAATAGTTATTTGCATTTCTTTTGTAAGACCAACCATAAGCGAGTTATAGAGTTGGATATAAATAATCTTTAACAAAAATTTGCTTTAAAATAAAATGTTTGAAAAACCGATATTAAAGTAAATTAATTGGGTCTAACACTTTAGTAGAGGAAAAAGGAGAAGACATAAAAATCACCAAAGTCTTCAGAGTTGTTTTTAGTACTAAATTTGCTTATATGCAAGCGCTTAATTAAGGTAACAGTTTTTTGGTTTCTTGCTTATATCTCGAAAACAGTTACTCCTATCAATTTTTATCTTATTACTAAAATTAAAGCTGATAAAATTTTCTACAAAATAGTAATTTGCATTTTTCATGTAGGACTAACCATAAGCGAGATATAAGTTTGAAAATAATTAATATTTAAAAAAAAAGTGCTTTAACAGAAAATGTCTTGTGATTTAAAATACACTTAATTTAATGGGTCCAATACTTTATTAGAAGAAAAAGGAGGTGACATAAAAGTCACTGAAGTCTTCAGAGTCGATTTTAAATGCTGCATTTTCGTCTTCGTCTCAAACATTGAAAACTGAATTACATTTTTGTTCAGTAACAGTTACAGTTTTCTTATTGGTTTTTTGCTTATATCTCGAAAACAGTTACTCCTATCAATTTTTATCTTTCTTTCAAAATTAAAGCTGATAAAATTTCCTACAAAATAGTTATTTGCATTTTTCTTGTAGGACCAACCATAAGCGAGTTATAGAGTTGGATATAAATAATATTTAACAAAAACTTGCTTTAAAATAAAATGTTTGAAAAACTAAAATTAAACTAAATTAATTGTGTCTAATACTTTAGTAGAGGAAAAAGGAGAAGACATAAAGGTCACTAAAGGTTTCAGAGTCGTCTTTTGTCGTCATATTAATAACAATAACATTAATAATAATACTAATAGTACTAAATTTGCTTACATGCAAACGCTTAATTAGGGTAACAGTTTTTTGGTTTCTTGCTTATATCTGGAAAACAGTTACTTATATCAATTTTTATCTTTTTACTAAAATTAAAGCCGATAAAATTTTCTACAAAATAGTTATTTGCATTTTTCATGTAAGACTAACCATAAGCGAGATATAAGTTTAAAAATTATTAATATTTAAAAAAAAAGTGCTTTAACAGAAAATGTCTTGTGATTTAAAATACACTTAATTTATTGGGTCCAATACTTTATTAGAAGAAAAAGGAGGTGACATAAAAGTCGCTGAAGTCTTCAGAGTCGTTTTTAAATGCTGCATTTTCGTCTTCGTCTCAAACATTGAAAACTGAATTACATTTTTGTTCAGTAACTGTAACAGTTTTTACTTTGGTTTTTTGCTTATATCTCGAAAACAATTACTCCTATCAATTTTTATCTCTCTTTCAAAATTAAAGCTGATAAAATTTCCTACAAAATAGTTATTTGCATTTTTCATGTAGGACTAACTATAAGCGAGATATAAGTTTGAAAATAATTAATATTTAAAAAAAAAGTGCTTTAACAGAAAATGTCTTGTGATTTAAAATAAACTTAATTTAATGGGTCCAATACTTTATTAGAAGAAAAAGGAGGTGACATAAAAGTCACTGAAATCTTCAGAGTCGTTTTTAAATGCTGCATTTTCGTCTTCGTCTCAAACATTGAAAACTAAATTACATTTTTGTTCAGTAACTGTAACAGTTTTTACTTTGGTTTTTTGCTTATATCTCGAAAACAATTACTCCTATCAATTTGTGTTTTTTTTTCAAAATCAAAGCTGATAAAATTTCCTACAAAATAGTTATTGGCATTTTTTTTGTAGGACCAACCATAAGCGAGTTATAGAGTTGGATATAAATAATCTTTAACAAAAATTTGCTTTAAAATAAAATGTTTGAAATACTGAAATTAAACTAAATTAATTGTATCTAACACTTTAGTATAGGAAAAAGGAGAAGACATAAAAGTCACCAAAGTCTTCAGAGTCGTTTTTAGTCGTCATATTAATAACAATAACATTAATAATAATAATACTAATAGTACTAAATTTGCTTATATGCAAGCGCTTTATTAAGGTAACAGTTTTTTGGTTTCTTGCTTATATCTCGAAAACAGTTACTCCTATCAATTTTTATCTGTTTACTAAAATTAAAGCTGATAAAATTTCTTACAAAATAGTTATTTGCATTTTTCATGTAGGACTAATCTTAAGCGAGATATAAGTTTGAAAATAATCAATATTTAAAAAAAAAGTGCTTTAACAGAATATGTCTTGTGATTTAAAATACACTTAATTTATTGGGTCCAATACATTATTAGAAGAAAAAGGAGGTGACTTAAAAGTCACAGAAGTCTTCAGAGTCGTTTTTAAATGCTGCATTTTCGTCTTCGTCTCAAACATTGAAAACTGAATTACATTTTTGTTTAGTAACTGTAACAGTTTTCACTTTGGTTTTTTGCTTATATCTCGAAAACTATTATTTCTATCAATTTTTATCTTTCTTTCAAAATTAAAGCTGATAAAATTTCCTACAAAATAGTTATTTGCATTTTTCATGTAGGACTAACAATAAGCGAGATATAAGTTTGAAAATAATTAATATTAAAAAAAAGTGCTTTAACAGAAAATGTTTTGTGATTTAAAATACACTTAATTTAATGGGTCCAATACTTTATTAGAAGAAAAAGGAGGTGACATAAAAGTCACTGAAGTCTTCAGAGTCGATTTTAAATGCTGCATTTTCGTCTTTGTCTCAAACATTGAATACTGAATTACATTTTTGTTTAGTAACAGTTACAGTTTTCTTATTGGTTTTTTGCTTATATCTCGAAAACAGTTACTCCTATCAATTTTTATCTTTCTTTCAAAATCAAAGCCGATAAAATTTCCTACAAAATAGTTATTGGCATTTTTTTTGTAGGACCAACCATAAGCGAGTTATAGAGTTGGATATAAATAATCTTTAACAAAAATTTGCTTTAAAATAAAATGTTTGAAAAACCGAAATTAACCTAAATTAATTGGGTCTAACACTTTAGTATAGGAAAAAGGAGAAGACATAAAAGTCACTAAATGTTTCAGAGTCGTCTTTAGTCGTCATATTAATAACAATAACATTAATAATAATAATACTAATAGTACTAAATTTGCTTATATTCAAGCGCTTTATTAAGGTAACAGTTTTTTGGTTTCTTGCTTATATCTCGAAAACAGTTACTCCTATCAATTTTTACCTTTTTTTCAAAATTAAAGCTGATAAAATTTCCTACAAAATAGTTATTTCCATTTTTTTGTAAGACCAACCATAAGCGAGTTATAGAGTTGGATATAAATAATCTTTAACAAAAATTTGCTTTAAAATAAAATGTTTGAAAAACTGATATTAAACTAAATTAATTGGGTCCAACACTTTAGTAGAGGAAAAAGGAGAAGACATAAAAATCACCAAAGTCTTCAGAGTTGTTTTTAGTACTAAATTTCCTTATATGCAAGCGCTTAATTAAGGTAACAGTTTTTTGGTTTCTTGCTTATATCTCGAAAACAGTTACTCCTATCAATTTTTATCTTTTTACTAAAATTAAAGCTGATAAAATTTCCTACAAAATAGTAATTTGCATTTTTCATGTAGGACTAACCATAAGCGAGATATAAGTTTAAAAATAATTAATATTTAAAAAAAAAGTGCTTTAACAGAAAATGTCTTGTGATTTAAAATACACTTAATTTATTGGGTCCAATACTTTATTAGAAGAAAAATGAGGTGACATAAAAGTCACCAAAGTCTTGAGAGTCGTTCTTAGTCGTCATATCAATAACAATAACATTAATAATAATAATAATACTAATAGTACTAAATTTGCTTATATGCAAGCGCTTAATTAAGGTAACAGTTTCTTGCTTATATCTCGAAAACTTTCATTTTTGTTCAGTAACTGTAACATTATTATTAACTTTTGTATAGTAAATGATTTTATACCAGTTTTAAAATGAGTTATTAATTTTAGACAATTTCTTGCCTAAAAACACAGATCACAGATGATTTCTTGCATAGAAATGAGAAAACACTCATATAACACACAAAATAAGCTTCATTTTTGCTTAGAAAACTAAGCTTACTTTTATTACTATTATTATTATTTTTATTATTATTATTGTTATTATTATTATTATTATTATTATTATTATTATTATTATTATTATTATTATTATTATTATTGTTATTATTATTATTATTATCATTATTATTATTATTATTATTCATATTATTATTATAATTATTATTATTTAAAAACCGATTTTAATTTTGTATAGTATTGTTTTTATACCAGTTTTAAAATGAGTGATTGATTTTAGCCAATTTCTTGCCTAAAAACTATAAAATGGCTAAGATTGCCTAAAAACACTGATCACAGATGATCTTTTGCATAGAAATGAGAAAACGCTCATATAACACAAAATAAGCTTTATTTTTGCTTAGAAAACTAAGCTTACTTTTATTACTACTATTATTATTATTTTTATTATTATTATTATTATTATTATTATTATTATTATTATTATTATTATTATTATTATTATTATTATTATTATAATTATTATTATTATTATAATTATTATTATTATTATTATTATTATTAATAACCGATTATAACTTTTGTATAGTAAATGTTTTTATAACAGTTTTAAAATGAATTATTAGTTTTAGACAATTTCTTGCCTAAAAACACAGATCACAGATGATCTCTTGCATAGAAATGAGAAAACGCTCAGATAACACAAAATAAGCATCATTTTTGCTTAAAAAAACTAAGCTTTAATTTAGAAAGAAATTCATTATTATAAGTATTATTATCATTATTATTATTATTATTATTATTATTATTATTATTATTATTATTATTATTATTATTTTATTTATTACTATTATTATTATTATTATTATTATTATTATTATTATTATTATTATTAACTTTTGTATTGTAAATGTTTTTATACCAGTTTTAAAATGAGTTATTAATTTTAGACAATTTCTTGCCTAAAAACACAGATCACAGATGATTTCTTGCATAGAAATGAGAAAACGCTCATATAACACAAAATAAGCTTCATTTTTGCTTAGAAAACTAAGCTTACTTTTATTACTATTATTATTTTTATTATTATTATTATTATTACTATTATTAGTATTATTATTTTTATTATTATTATTATTATTATTATTATTATTATTATTATTATTATTATTATTATTATTATTATTATTATTACTATTATTATTATTATTATTATTATTATTAAAAACTTATATTAAACAGACAGAAAACGTCGTATTCTGACACAAAAAAACGAATTACGTTATAGACTTGACGAGAACGGCGTATCTCGGACTCTTATAGGACTTTTATAGAGTCAAAAAGTATCAGTTTGGATTAAAATAAATTATTTTTGTTGACTCTCAGTCTGAATTGTTCATCAGTTCAAACAAAAACGGCTTATTTTAGACGATCTTTTGCTTTGAACAAGAAAACTTACATCGAACAGACTAAAAACGTATTAATCTGGCATAAAAGAGCAATTTATGTATCACTTTAGATAAAGGCAGCTAATCCTATTCGTTTCATTGCTTAAAATAGACAAAATTGTTAATAAATCTAACAAAAACGCTGTATTCTAGCACAAAATACTAATTACATTATAGTTTCGACGAGAATAGCTTATTTGAAATGATTCTATGCTTCCAAACGAGTAAATTTTTATTAAACAGATGCCAAACATCATGTTTTGTCCTATGAAGACATTTTATATTGCAGTTTGTATTAAAACAAAATATTTTCGTTGATTCTTTGTTAGAAGCAGCAAACCTAACATTAAAGAATCTGAAAACTTTGTATTCGGACACAAACCACCGAATTTTGTATCAGTTTAGACAAAAACGGTTGATTTTCGCCAATATTTTGCTTTGAACAAGAAAACTTATATCAAACTGACTAAAAACGTCTTATTTTAGCACAAAACAAAAGATTTGCGTTATAGTCTTAAAGCTGATTCATGCCACAGTTTGGATAAAAACCAAATATTTTTGTTAATTCATTGTTACAAACAAGAAACCTTACATCAAAGAAACTGAAAACACCTTATTCAGGCACAGAAATTCGAATTACGTTTCAGTCTGGACAAAAACTGCTTATTTTAGACGATCTTTTGTCTTGAACACGAAAACTTACATTAAAAAGATTAAAAACGTCTTATTCTGGCTGCAAACTGCAAATTATATATTACTCTAGATAAAAGCAATTTATCCTGACTACTCCTTTACTTAGAATAGAGTAAACTTGTATAAAACTTAATGAAAACTTTAAATTTCGTCTCAAAGAAATAATTTACATTATAGTTTTGACCAGCACTGTTTATTTCAAACGAATTTATCATTCGAAACTAATGAACTTTTATGGGGCAGATGCAAAACCACATATTACCATATAAAGCGTTGTTTTAAAGCAAAGTATTTCCTTTTGCAACAAGAAATTTCACGTCAAAGAAACTGAAAACTTCGTATCCATGCATAAATATCGAATTACGTATCAGTTTAAGCAAATACAGCTTATTTTAAACGATTCCTTGCTATAAACAAGAAAAATTTTATCAAGCATATTGAAAACGTCTTATTCTCGAAAATAAGAGCAAATTATGTATCAGTTTTAACAAAAGCGGATTACTCTGTTTGATTCTATGCTTAGAGTAGAGTAAACTACTATAAAACGTAATGAAAACTCTATATTCAAGCTCAAAAGAACAAATTACGTTATAGTTTTGGCAAAAAAAAATATTTCGGACGATTACATACTTCGAAGTAAGCAAACTTTAATTGAACAAGTGCAAAAGCTAATACTTTGCTTTAAAATAACGATTTATGTGGTAATATGGTATTTTGCATCTGTCCTATAAAAGTTTACTCGTTTCGCTCCATTGAATCATTCGAAAGAAATTATTTTGACACAACAACAACGAAAATAATTTGTTTTTGTTTAAACTGTAACATAAATCGCTTTTATAAAACGAACTAAGACGTTTGGCATCTGTTTATTGAAAGTTTTCTCGTTTGGGGGCATAAAATCGTTTGAAATTATCAGTTCTGGTCAAAACTATAACGTAAATTATTTCTTTGTATCACTTTAAAGATTTGCGTTATAGTCTTGACGAGAACTGTTAATTTCAAACGATTCTATGCTTTGAAACCAGTATACTTTTACTGAACAGAGGCAAAACGTCTGATTTCGCCTTTAAAAAACGATGTATGTCACAGTTTGGATTAAAACCAATGATTTTCGTTTATTCATTGTTACAAACAAGAAACCTTACATCAAAGAAACTGAAAACCTCTTATTCAGGCCCAGAAAATCAAATTACGTTTCAGTCTAGACACAAATTGCTTATTTTAGACGATTCTTTCTTTTGAACACGAAAACTTACATTAAAAAGATTAAAAACGTCTTATTCTGGCTCAAAACTGCAAATTATGTATTACTTTGGATAAAAGCAGTTTATCCTGATTACTCCTTTGCTTAGAATAGAGCAAACTTGTATAAAACTTAATGAAAACTTTAAATTTCGTCTCAAAGAAATAATTTACGTTATAGTTTTGACCAGAACTGTTAATTTCAAACGATTTTATGCCCCCAAACGAGAAAACTTTCACTAAACAAATGCCAAACGTCTTAGTTCGTTTTATAAAAGCGACTTATGTAACAGTTTAAACAAAAACAAATTATTTTCGCTGTTGTTGTGTTAAAATAATTTATTTCGAATGATTCAATGGAGCGAAACGAGTAAACTTTTATAGGACAGATGCAAAATACCATATTACCACATAAATCGTTATTTTATAGCAAAGTATTAGCTTTTGCACTTGTTCAATTAAAGTTTGCTTACTTCGAAGTATGTAATCGTCCGAAATATTTTTTTTTTGCCAAATCTATAACGTAATTTGTTCTTTTGAGCTTGAATATAGAGTTTTCATTACGTTTTATAGTAGTTTACTCTACTCTAAGCATAGAATCAAACAGAGTAATCCGCTTTTGTTAAAACTGATACATAATTTGCTCTTATTTTCGAGAATAAGACGTTTTCAATATGCTTGATAAAATTTTTCTTGTTTATAGCAAGGAATCGTTTAAAATAAGCTGTATTTGCTTAAACTGATACGTAATTCGATATTTATGCATGGATACGAAGTTTTCAGTTTCTTTGACGTGAAATTTCTTGTTGCAAAAGGAAATACTTTGCTTTAAAACAACGCTTTATATGGTAATATGTGGTTTTGCATCTGCCCCATAAAAGTTCATTAGTTTCGAATGATAAATTCGTTTGAAATAAACAGTGCTGGTCAAAACTATAATGTAAATTATTTCTTTGAGACGAAATTTAAAGTTTTCATTAAGTTTTATACAAGTTTACTCTATTCTAAGTAAAGGAGTAGTCAGGATAAATTGCTTTTATCTAGAGTAATATATAATTTGCAGTTTTCAGCCAGAATAAGACGTTTTTAATCTTTTTAATGTAAGTTTTCGTGTTCAAGACAAAAGATCGTCTAAAATAAGCAGTTTTTGTCCAGACTGAAACGTAATTCGAATTTCTGTGCCTGAATAAGGGGTTTTCAGTTTCTTTGATGTAAGGTTTCTTGTTTGTAACAATGAATTAACAAAAATATTTGGTTTTTATCCAAACTGTGGCATGAATCAGCTTTAAGACTATAACGCAAATCTTTTGTTTTGTGCTAAAATAAGACGTTTTTAGTCAGTTTGATATAAGTTTTCTTGTTCAAAGCAAAATATTGTCGAAAATCAACCGTTTTTGTCTAAACTGATACAAAATTCGGTGGTTTGTGTCCGAATACAAAGTTTTCAGATTCTTTAATGTTAGGTTTGCTGCTTCTAACAAAGAATCAACGAAAATATTTTGTTTTAATACAATCTGCAATATAAAATGTCTTCATAGGACAAAACATGATGTTTGGCATCTGTTTAATAAAAATTTACTCGTTTGGAAGCATAGAATCATTTCAAATAAGCTATTCTCGTCGGAACTATAATGTAATTAGTATTTTGTGCTAGAATACAGCGTTTTTGTTAGATTTATTAACAATTTTGTCTATTTTAAGCAATGAAACGAATAGGATTAGCTGCCTTTATCTAAAGTGATACATAAATTTCTCTTTTATGCCAGATTAATACGTTTTTAGTCTGTTCGATGTAAGTTTTCTTGTTCAAAGCAAAAGATCGTCTAAAATAAGCCGTTTTTGTTTGAACTGATGAACAATTCAGACTGAGAGTCAACAAAAATAATTTATTTTAATCCAAACTGATACTTTTTGACTCTATAAAAGTCCTATAAGAGTCCGAGATACGCCGTTCTCGTCAAGTCTATAACGTAATTCGTTTTTTTGTGTCAGAATACGACGTTTTCTGTCTGTTTAATATAAGTTTTTAATAATAATAATAATAATAATAACAATAATAATAATAATAATAATAATAATAATAATAATAATAATAATAATAATAATAATAATAAAAATAATAATACTAATAATAGTAATAATAATAATAATAATAAAAATAATAATAGTAATAAAAGTAAGCTTAGTTTTCTAAGCAAAAATGAAGCTTATTTTGTGTTATATGAGCGTTTTCTCATTTCTATGCAAGAAATCATCTGTGATCTGTGTTTTTAGGCAAGAAATTGTCTAAAATTAATAACTCATTTTAAAACTGGTATAAAAACATTTACAATACAAAAGTTAATAATAATAATAATAATAATATAATAATAATAATAATAATAATAATAATAATAATAATAATAATAATAATAATAATAATAATAATAATAATAATAATAATAGTAATAAATAAAATAATAATAATAATAATAATAATAATAATAATAATGATAATAATACTTATAATAATGAATTTCTTTCTAAATTAAAGCTTAGTTTTTTTAAGCAAAAATGATGCTTATTTTGTGTTATCTGAGCGTTTTCTCATTTCTATGCAAGAGATCATCTGTGATCTGTGTTTTTAGGCAAGAAATTGTCTAAAACTAATAATTCATTTTAAAACTGTTATAAAAACATTTACTATACAAAAGTTATAATCGGTTATTAATAATAATAATAATAATAATAATAATAATTATAATAATAATAATAATAATAATAATAATAATAATAATAATAATAATAATAAAAATAATAATAATAGTAGTAATAAAAGTAAGCTTAGTTTTCTAAGCAGAAATAAAGCTTATTTTGTGTTATATGAGCGTTTTCTCATTTCTATGCAAAAGATCATGTGTGATCAGTGTTTTTAGGCAATCTTAGCCATTTTATAGTTTTTAGGCAAGAAATTGGCTAAAATTAATCACTCATTTTAAAACTGGTATAAAAACAATACTATACAAAAGTTAAAATCGGTTTTTAATAATAATAATTATAATAATAATAATAATAATAATAATAATAATAATAATAATAATAATAATAATAATAACAATAATAATAATAAAAATAATAATAATAGTAATAAAAGTAAGCTTAGTTTTCTAAGCAAAAATGAAGCTTATTTTGTGTGTTATATGAGTGTTTTCTCATTTCTATGCAAGAAATCATCTGTGATCTGTGTTTTTAGGCAAGAAATTGTCTAAAATTAATAACTCATTTTAAAACTGGTATAAAATCATTTACTATACAAAAGTTAATAATAATAATAATAACAATAATAATAATAATAATAATAATAATAGTAATAGTAACAAAAGTAATAATAATAATAATAATACTTTTAATAAGGAAAAATGGAGCTTATTTTGTGTGTTACATGAGCGTTTTCTCATTTCTATGCAAAAGATCATGTGTGATGTGTGTTTTTAGGCAATCTAAACCATTTTATAGTTTTTAATATTTAACAAAAATTTGCTTTAAAATAAAATGTTTGAAAAACTGAAATTAAACTAAATTAATTGTGTCTAACACTTTAGTAGAGGAAAAAGGAGGAGACATAAAAGTCACTAAAGTCTTCAGAGTCGTTTTTAAATGCTGCATTTTCGTCTTCCTCTCAAACATTGAAAACTGAATTACATTTTTGTTCAGTAACTGTAACAGTTTTTACTTTGGTTTTTTGCTTATATCTCGAAAACAATTACTCCTATCAATTTTTATCTTTCTTTCAAAATTAAAGCTGATAAAATTTCCTACAAAATAGTTATTTGCATTTCTCATGTAGGACTAACCATAAGCGAGATATAAGTTTGAAAATAATTAATATTTAAAAAAAAAAGTGCTTTAACAGAAAATGTTTTGTGATTTAAAATACACTTAATTTATTAGGTCCAATCCTTTATTAGAAGAAAAAGGAGGTGACATATAAGTCACTGAAGTCTTCAGAGTCGATTTTAAATGCTGCATTTTCGTCTTCGTCTCAAACATTGAAAACTGAATTACATTTTTGTTCAGTAACAGTTACAGTTTTCTTATTGGTTTTTTGCTTATATCTCGAAAACAGTTACTTCTATCAATTTTTATCTTTCTTTTAAAATTAAAGCTGATAAAATCTCCTACAAAATAGTTATTTGCATTTTTCATGTAAGACTAACCATAAGCGAGATATAAGTTTAAAAATTATTAATATTTAAAAAAAAATGTGCTTTAACAGAAAATGTCTTGTGATTTAAAATACACTTAATTTATTGGGTCCAATACTTTATTAGAAGAAAAAGGAGGTGACATAAAAGTCGCTGAAGTCTTCAGAGTCGTTTTTAAATGCTGCATTTTCGTCTTCGTCTCAAACATTGAAAATTGAATTACATTTTTGTTCAGTAACAGTTACAGTATTCTTATTGGTTTTTTGCTTATATCTCGAAAACAGTTACTCCTATCAATTTTTATCTTTCTTTCAAAATTAAAGCCGATAAAATTTCCTACAAAATAGTTATTTGCATTTCTTTTGTAAGACCAACCATAAGCGAGTTATAGAGTTGGATATAAATAATCTTTAACAAAAATTTGCTTTAAAATATAATGTTTGAAAATCCGAAATTAAACTAAATTAATTGAGTCTAACACTTTAGTATAGGAAAAAGGAGAAGACATAAAAGTCACCAAAGTCTTCAGAGTTGTTTGTAGTCGTCATATTAATAACAATAACATTAATAATAATAATAACGCTGCATTTTCGTCTTCGTCTCAAACATTGAAAACTGAATTACATTTTTGTTCAGTAACAGTTACAGTTTTTTTATTGGTTTTTTGCTTATATCTCTAAAACAGTTACTCCTATCAATTTTTATCTTTTTTTCAAAATTAAAGCTGATAAAATTTCCTACAAAATAGTTATTTGCATTTTTCTTGTAAGACCAACCATAAGCGAGTTATAGAGTTAGATATAAATAATATTTAACAAATGTTATTGTTATTAATATGACGACTAAAGACGACTCTGAAACCTTTAATGACATTTATGTCTTCTCCTTTTATTATATTTATTTTTATTTATATAATTATTTTGTAGGAAATTTTATCAGCTTTAATTTTAAAAGAAAGATAAAAATTGATAGGAGTAACTGTTTTCGAGATATAAGCAAAAAACCAATAAGAAAACTGTAACTGTTACTGAACAAAAATGTAATTCAGTTTTCAATGTTTGAGATGAATTCGAAAATGCAGCATTTAAAATCGACTCTGAAGACTTCAGTGACTTATATGTCACCTCTTTTTTCTTCTAATAAAGTATTGGACCTAATAAATTAAGTGTATTTTAAATCACAAAACATTTTCTGTTAAAGCACTTTTTTTTTAAATATTATTTATTTTCAAATTTATATCTCGCTTATGGTTAGTCCTACATGAGAAATGCAAATAACTATTTTGTAGGAAATTTTATCAGCTTTAATTTTAGTAAAAAGATAAAAATTGATAAGAGTAACTGTTTTCGAGATATAAGCAAGAAACCAAAAAACTGTTACCTTAATTAAGCGATTGCATATAAGCAAATTTAGTACTATTAGTATTATTATTATTAATGTTATTGTTATTAATATGACGACTAAAGACGACTCTGAAACCTTTAGTGACATTTATGTCTTCTCCTTTTATTATATTTGTTTTTATTTATATAATTATTTTGTAGGAAATTTTATCAGCTTTAATTTTAAAAGAAAGATAAAAATTGATAGGAGTAACTGTTTTCGAGATATAAGCAAAAAACCAATAAGAAAACTGTAACTGTTACTGAACAAAAATGTAATTCAGTTTTCAATGTTTGAGACGAAGACGAAAATGCAGCATTTAAAATCGACTCTGAAGACTTCAGTGACTTATATGTCACCTCCTTTTTCTTCTAATAAAGTATTGGACCTAATAAATTAAGTGTATTTTAAATCACAAAACATTTTCTGTTAAAGCACTTTTTTTTTAAATATTAATAATTTTTAAACTTATATCTCGCTTATGCTTAGTCTTACATGAAAAATGCAAATAACTGTTTTGTAGAAAATTTTATCAGCTTTAATTTTAGTAAAAAGATTAAAATTGATATAAGTAACTGTTTTCAAGATATAAGCAAGAAACCAAAAAACTGTTACCTTAATTAAGCGTTTGCATGTAAGCAAATTTAGTACTATTAGTATTATTATTAATGTTATTGTTATTAATATGACAACTAAAGACGACTCTGAAACCTTTAGTGACCTTTATGTCTTCTCCTTTTTCCTCTACTAAAGTGTTAGACACAATTAATTTAGTTTAATTTTAGTTTTTCAAACATTTTATTTTAAAGAAAGTTTTTGTTAAATATTATTTATACCCAACTCTATAACTCGCTTATGGTTGGTCCTACAAGAAAAATGTAAATAACTATTTTGTAGGAAATTTTATCAGCTTTAATTTTGAAAGAAAGATAAAAATTGATAGGAGTAACTGTTTTCGAGATATAAGCAAAAAACCAATAAGAAAACTGAAACTGTTACTGAACAAAAATGTAATTCAGTTTTCAATGTTTGAGACGAAGACGAAAATGCAGCATTATTATTATTATTAATGTTATTGTTATTAATATGACAACTAAAAACGACTCTGAAGACTTTGGTGACTTTTATGTCTTCTCCTTTTTCCTATACTAAAGTGTTAGACTCAATTAATTTAGTTTAATTTCGGTTTTTCAAACATTATATTTTAAAGCAAATTTTTGTTAAAGATTATTTATATCCAACTCTATAACTCGCTTATGGTTGGTCTTACAAAAGAAATGCAAATAACTATTTTGTAGGAAATTTTATCAGCTTTAATTTTGAAAGAAAGATAAAAATTGATAGGAATAATTGTTTTCGAGATATAAGCAAAAAACCAAAGTAAAAACTGTTACAGTTATTGAACAAAAATGTAAGTTTTCGAGATATAAGCAAGAAACTGTTACCTTAATTAAGCGCTTGCATATAAGCAAATTTAGTACTATTAGTATTATTATTATTAATGTTATTGTTATTGATATGACGACTAAGAACGACTCTCAAGACTTTGGTGACTTTTATGTCACCTCCTTTTTCTTCTAATAAAGTATTGGACCCAATAAATTAAGTGTATTTTAAATCACAAGACATTTTCTGTTAAAGCACTTTTTTTTTAAATATTAATTATTTTTAAACTTATATCTCGCTTATGGTTAGTCCTACATGAAAAATGCAAATTACTATTTTGTAGGAAATTTTATTTTTTAGTTTTTCAAACATTTTATTTTTTAGCAAGTTTTTGTTAAATATTATTTATATCCAACTCTATAACTCGCTTATGGTTGGTCCTACAAGAAAAATGCAAATAACTATTTTGTAGAAAATTTTATCAGCTTTAATTTTGAAAGAAAGATAAAAATTGATAGGAATAATTGTTTTCGAGATATAAGCAAAAAACCAAAGTGAAAACTGTTACAGTAACTAAACAAAAATGTAATTCAGTTTTCAATGTTTGAGACGAAGACGAAAATGCAGCATTTAAAAACGACTCTGAAGACTTCTGTGACTTTTAAGTCACCTCCTTTTTCTTCTAATAATGTATTGGACCCAATAAATTAAGTGTATTTTAAATCACAAGACATTTTCTGTTAAAGCACTTTTTTTTTAAATATTGATTATTTTCAAACTTATATCTTGCTTATGGTTAGTCCTACATGAAAAATGCAAATAACTATTTTGTAGGAAATTTTATCAGCTTTAATTTTAGTAAACAGATAAAAATTGATAGGAGTAACTGTTTTCGAGATATAAGCAAGAAACCAAAAAACTGTTACCTTAATAAAGCGCTTGCATATAAGCAAATTTAGTACTATTAGTATTATTATTATTAATGTTATTGTTATTAATATGACGACTAAAAACGACTCTGAAGACTTTGGTGACTTTTATGTCTTCTCCTTTTTTCTATACTAAAGTGTTAGTCTTAATTAATTTAGTTTAATTTCGGTTTTTCAAACATTTTATTTTAAAGCAAATTTTTGTTAAAGATTATTTATATCCAACTCTATAACTCGCTTATGGTTGGTCCTACAAAAAAAAATGCCAATAACTATTTTGTAGGAAATTTTATCAGCTTTGATTTTGAAAGAAAGATAAAAATTGATAGGAGTAACTGTTTTCGAGATATAAGCAAAAAACCAATAAGAAAACTGTAACTGTTACTAAACAAAAATGTAATTCAGTATTCAATGTTTGAGACAAAGACGAAAATGCAGCATTTAAAATCGACTCTGAAGACTTCAGTGACTTTTATGTCACCTCCTTTTTCTTCTAATAAAGTATTGGACCCATTAAATTAAGTGTATTTTAAATCACAAGACATTTTCTGTTAAAGCACTTTTTTTTTAAATATTAATTATTTTCAAACTTATATCTCGCTTATGGTTAGTCCTACATGAAAAATGCAAATTACTATTTTGTAGGAAATTTTATCAGCTTTAATTTTAGTAAAAAGATAAAAATTGATAGGAGTAACAGTTTTCGAGATATAAGCAAGAAACCAAAAAACTGTTACCTTAATTAAGCGCTTGCATATAAGCAAATTTAGTACTGAAAACAACTCTGAAGACTTTGGTGATTTTTATGTCTTTTCCTTTTTCCTCTACTAAAGTGTTAGACCCAATTAATTTAGTTTAATATCGGTTTTTCAAACATTTTATTTTAAAGCAAATTTTTGTTAAAGATTATTTATATCCAACTCTATAACTCGCTTATGGTTGGTCCTACAAAAAAATGGAAATAACTATTTTGTAGGAAATTTTATCAGCTTTAATTTTGAAAAAAAGATAAAAATTGATACGAGTAACTGTTTTCGAGATATAAGCAAGAAACCAAAAAACTGTTACCTTAATAAAGCGCTTGCATATAAGCAAATTTAGTACTATTAGTATTATTATTATTAATGTTATTGTTATTAATATGACGACTAAGGACGACTCTGAAACATTTAGTGACTTTTATGTCTTCTCCTTTTTCCTATACTAAAGTGTTAGACCCAATTAATTTAGTTTAATTTCGGTTTTTCAAACATTTTATTTTAAAGCAAATTTTTGTTAAAGATTATTTATATCCAACTCTATAACTCGCTTATGGTTGGTCTTACAAAAGAAATGCAAATAACTATTTTGTAGGAAATTTTATCAGCTTTAATTTTGAAAGAAAGATAAAAATTGATAGGAGTAATTGTTTTCGAGATATAAGCAAAAAACCAAAGTGAAAACTGTTACAGTTACTGAACAAAAATGTAACTCAGTTTTCAATGTTTGAGACGAAGACAAAAATGTAGCATTTATTTAAGAGTCGTTTTTAATCGTCATATTAATAATAATAACATTAATAATAATAATACTAATAATACTAAATTTGCTTATATGCAAACGCTTAATTAAGGTAACAGTTTTTTGGTTTCTTGATTATATCTCGAAAACAGTTACTCCTATCAATTTTTATCTTTTTACTAAAATTAAAGCTGATAAAATTTCCTACAAAATAGTTATTTGCATTTTTCATGTAGGACTAACCATAAGCGAGATATAAGTTTGAAAATAATTATTATTTAAAAAAAAAGTGCTTTAACAGAAAATGTCTTGTGATTTAAAATACACTTAATTTATTGGGTCCAATACTTTATTAGAAGAAAAAGGAGGTGACATAAAAGTCACTGACGTCTTCAGAGTCGTTTTTAAATGCTGCACTTTTGTCTTCGTCTCAAACATTGAAAACTGAGTTACATTTTTGTTCAGTAACAGTTACAGTTTTCTTATTGGTTTTTTGCTTATATCTCAAAAACAGTTACTCCTATCAAATTTTACCTTTCTTTTAAAATTAAAGCTGATAAAATTTCCAACAAAATAGTTATTTACATTTTTCTTGTAGGACCAAGCATAAACGAGTTATAGAGTTGGATATAAATAATATTTAACAAAAATTTGCTTTAAAATAAAATGCTTGAAAAACCGGAATTAAACTAAATTAATTGTGTCTAACACTTTAGTAGAGGAAAAAGGAAAAGACATAAAAGTCACTAAATGTTTCAGAGTCGTCTTTAGTCGCCCTATTAATAACAATAACATTAATAATAATAATACTAATATTACTAAATTTGCTTATATGCAAGCGCTTAATTAAGGTAACAGTTTCTTGCTTATATCTCGAAAACAGTTACTCCTATCAATTTTTATCTTTTCACTAAAATTAAAGCTGATAAAATTTCCTACAAAATAGTTATTTGCATTTTTTATGTAGGACTAACCATAAGCGAGATAGAAGTTTGAAAATAATTAATATTTAAAAAAAAAGTGCTTTAACAGAAAATGTCTTGTGATTTAAAATACACTTAATTTATTGGGACCAATACTCTATTAGAAGAAAAAGGAGGTGACATAAAAGTCACTGAAGTCTTCAGAGTCGTTTTTAAATGCTGCATTTTCGTCTTCGTCTCAAACATTGAAAACTGAATTACATTTTTGTTCAGTAACTGTAACAGATTTCACTTTGGTTTTTTGCTTATATCTCGAAAACAATTACTCCTATCAATTTTTATCTTTCTTTCAAAATTAAAGCTGATAAAATTTCCTACAAAATAGTTATTTGCATTTCTTTTGTAAGACCAACCATAAACGAGTTATAGAGTTGGATATAAATAATCTTTAACAAAAATTTGCTTTAAAATAAAATGTTTGAAAAACCGAAATTAAACTAAATTAATTGGGTCTAACACTTTAGTATAGGAAAAAGGAGAAGACATAAAAGTCACTAAATGTTTCAGAGTCGTCTTTAGTCGTCATATTAATAACAATAACATTAATAATAATAATACTAATAGTACTAAATTTGATTATATGCAAGCGCTTTATTAAGGTAACAGTTTTTTGTTTTCTTGCTTATATCTTGAAAACAGTTACTCCTATCAATTTTTACCTTTTTTTCAAAATTAAAGCTGATAAAATTTCCTACAAAATAGTTATTTCCATTTTTTTGTAGGACCAACCATAAGCGAGTTATAGAGTTGGATATAAATAATCTTTAACAAAAATTTGCTTTAAAATAAAATGTTTGAAAAACTGATATTAAACTAAATTAATTGGGTCTAACACTTTAGTAGAGGAAAAAGGAGAAGACATAAAAATCACCAAAGTCTTCAGAGTTGTTTTTAGTACTAAATTTGCTTATATGCAAGCGCTTAATTAAGGTAACAGTTTTTTGGTTTCTTGCTTATATCTCGAAAACAGTTACTCCTATCAATTTTTATCTTTTTACTAAAATTAAAGCTGATAAAATTTCCTACAAAATAGTAATTTGCATTTTTCATGTAGGACTAACCATAAGCGAGATATAAGTTTAAAAATAATTAATATTTAAAAAAAAAGTGCTTTAACAGAAAATGTCTTGTGATTTAAAATACACTTAATTTATTGGGTCCAATACTTTATTAGAAGAAAAGGGAGGTGACATAAAAGTCACCAAAGTCTTGAGAGTCGTTCTTAGTCGTCATATCAATAACAATAACATTAATAATAATAATAATACTAATAGTACTAAATTTGCTTATATGCAAGCGCTTAATTAAGGTAACAGTTTCTTGCTTATATCTCGAAAACTTACATTTTTGTTCAGTAACTGTAACAGTTTTTACTTTGGTTTTTTGCTTATATCTCGAAAACAATTACTCCTATCAATTTTTATCTTTCTTTCAAAATTAAAGCTGATAAAATTTCCTACAAAATAGTTATTTGCATTTCTTTTGTAAGACCAACCATAAGCGAGTTATAGAGTTGGATATAAATAATCTTTAACAAAAATTTGCTTTAAAATATAATGTTTGAAAAACCGAAATTAAATTGAGTCTAACACTTTAGTATAGGAAAAAGGAGAAGACATAAAATTCACCAAAGTCTTCAAAGTCGTTTTTAGTCGTCATATTAATAACAATAACATTAATATTAATAATAATGCTGCATTTTCGTCTTCGTCTCAAACATTGAAAACTGAATTACATTTTTGTTCAGTAACAGTTACAGTTTTCTTATTGGTTTTTTGCTTATATCTCGAAAACAGTTACTCCTATTAATTTTTATCTTTCTTTCAAAATTAAAGCTGATAAAATTTCCTACAAAATAGTTATTTGCATTTTTCTTGTAGGACCAACCATAAGCGAGTTATAGAGTTGGATATAAATAATATTTAACAAAAACTTGCTTTAAAATAAAATGTTTGAAAAACTAAAATTAAACTAAATTAATTGTGTCTAACACTTTAGTAGAGGAAAAAGAAGAAGACATAAAGGTCACTAAAGGTTTCAGAGTCGTCTTTTGTCGTCATATTAATAACACTAACATTAATAATAATACTAATAGTACTAAATTTGCTTACATGCAAACGCTTAATTAGGGTAACAGTTTTTTGGTTTCTTGCTTATATCTGGAAAACAGTTACTTATATCAATTTTTATCTTTTTACTAAAATTAAAGCCGATAAAATTTTCTACAAAATAGTTATTTGCATTTTTCATGTAAGACTAACCATAAGCGAGATATAAGTTTAAAAATTATTAATATTTAAAAAAAAAGTGCTTTAACAGAAAATGTCTTGTGATTTAAAATACACTTAATTTATTGGGTCCAATACTTTATTAGAAGAAAAAGGAGGTGACATAAAAGTCGCTGAAGTCTTCAGAGTCGTTTTTAAATGCTGCATTTTCGTCTTCGTCTCAAACATTGAAAACTGAATTACATTTTTGTTCAGTAACTGTAACAGTTTTTACTTTGGTTTTTTGCTTATATCTCGAAAACAATTACTCCTATCAATTTTTATCTCTCTTTCAAAATTAAAGCTGATAAAATTTCCTACAAAATAGTTATTTGCATTTTTCATGTAGGACTAACCATAAGCGAGATATAAGTTTGAAAATAATTAATATTTAAAAAAAAAGTGCTTTAACAGAAAATGTCTTGTGATTTAAAATACACTTAATTTAATGGGTCCAATACTTTATTAGAAGGAAAAGGAGGTGACATAAAAGTCACTGAAGTCTTCAGAGTCGTTTTTAAATGCTGCATTTTCGTCTTCGTCTCAAACATTGAAAACTGAATTACATTTTTGTTCAGTAACTGTAACAGTTTTTACTTTGGTTTTTTGCTTATATCTCGAAAACAATTACTCCTATCAATTTTTGTCTTTTTTTCAAAATCAAAGCTGATAAAATTTCCTACAAAATAGTTATTGGCATTTTCTTTGTAGGACCAACCATAAGCGAGTTATAGAGTTGGATATAAATAATCTTTAACAAAAATTTGTTTTAAAATAAAATGTTTGAAATACTGAAATTAAACTAAATTAATTGTGTCTAACACTTTAGTATAGGAAAAAGGAGAAGACATAAAAGTCACCAAAGTCTTCAGAGTCGTTTTTAGTCGTCATATTAATAACAATAACATTAATAATAATAATACTAATAGTACTAAATTTGCTTATATGCAAGCGCTTTATTAAGGTAACAGTTTTTTGGTTTCTTGCTTATATCTCGAAAACAGTTACTCCTATCAATTTTTATCTGTTTACTAAAATTAAAGCTGATAAAATTTCTTACAAAATAGTTATTTGCATTTTTCATGTAGGACTAACCTTAAGCGAGATATAAGTTTGAAAATAATCAATATTTAAAAAAAAGTGCTTTAACAGAAAATGTCTTGTGATTTAAAATACACTTAATTTATTGGGTCCAATACATTATTAGAAGAAAAAGGAGGTGACTTAAAAGTCACAGAAGTCTTCAGAATCGTTTTTAAATGCTGCATTTTCGTCTTCGTCTCAAACATTGAAAACTGAATTACATTTTTGTTTAGTAACTGTAACAGTTTTCACTTTGGTTTTTTGCTTATATCTCGAAAACTATTATTCCTATCAATTTTTATCTTTCTTTCAAAATTAAAGCTGATAAAATTTCCTACAAAATAGTTAATTGCATTTTTCATGTTGGACTAACCATAAGCGAGATATAAGTTTGAAAAAAATTAATATTAAAAAAAAGTGCTTTAACAGAAAATGTCTTGTGATTTAAAATACACTTAATTTAATGGGTCCAATACTTTATTAGAAGAAAAAGGAGGTGACATAAAAGTCACTGAAGTCTTCAGAGTCGATTTTAAATGCTGCATTTTCGTCTTTGTCTCAAACATTGAATACTGAATTACATTTTTGTTTAGTAACAGTTACAGTTTTCTTATTGGTTTTTTGCTTATATCTCGAAAACAGTTACTCCTATCAATTTTTATCTTTCTTTCAAAATCAAAGCTGATAAAATTTCCTACAAAATAGTTATTGGCATTTTTTTTGTAGGACCAACCATAAGCGAGTTATAGAGTTGGATATAAATAATCTTTAACAAAAATTTGCTTTAAAATAAAATGTTTGAAAGACCGAAATTAAACTAAATTAATTAAGACTAACACTTTAGTTGAGGAAAAAGGAGAAGACATAAAAGTCACCAAAGTTTTGAGAGTTGTTTTTAGTCGTCATATTAATAACAATAACATTAATAATAATAATACTAATAGTACTAAATTTGCTTATATGCAAGCGCTTTATTAAGGTAACAGTTTATTGGTTTCTTGCTTATATCTCGAAAACAGTTACTCCTATCAATTTTTATCTTTTTACTAAAATTAAAGCTGATAAAATTTCCTACAAAATAGTTATTTGTATTTTTCTTGTAGGACCAAGCATAAGCGAGTTATAGAGATAGATATAAATAATATTTAACAAAAATTTGCTTTAAAATAAAATGTTTGAAATACTGAAATTAAACTAAATTAATTGTGTCTAACACTTTAGTATAGGAAAAAGGAGAAGACATAAAAGTCACCAAAGTCTTCAGAATCGTTTTTAGTCGTCATATTAATAACAATAACATTAATAATAATAATACTAATAGTACTAAATTTGCTTATATGCAAGCGCTTTATTAAGGTAACAGTTTTTTGGTTTCTTGCTTATATCTCGAAAACAGTTACTCCTATCAATTTTTATCTGTTTACTAAAATTAAAGCTGATAAAATTTCATACAAAATAGTTATTTGCATTTTTCATGTAGGACTAACCATAAGCGAGATATAAGTTTGAAAATAATCAATATTTAAAAAAAAGTGCTTTAACAGAAAATGTCTTGTGATTTAAAATACACTTAATTTATTGGGTCTAATACATTATTAGAAGAAAAAGGAGGTGACTTAAAAGTCACAGAAGTCTTCAGAGTCGTTTTTAAATGCTGCATTTTCGTCTTCGTCTCAAACATTGAAAACTGAATTACATTTTTGTTTAGTAACTGTAACAGTTTTCACTTTGGTTTTTTGCTTATATCTCGAAAACAATTATTCCTATCAATTTTTATCTTTCTTTCAAAATTAAAGCTGATAAAATTTCCTACAAAATAGTTATTTGCATTTTTCTTGTAGGACCAACCATAAGCGAGTTATAGAGTTGGATATAAATAATATTTAACAAAAACTTGCTTTAAAATAAAATGTTTGAAAAACTAAAAAATAAAATTTCCAACAAAATAGTAATTTGCATTTTTCATATAGGACTAACCATAAGCGAGATATAAGTTTAAAAATAATTAATATTTAAAAAAAAAGTGCTTTAACAGAAAATGTCTTGTGATTTAAAATACACTTAATTTATTGGGTCCAATACTTTATTAGAAGAAAAAGGAGGTGACATAAAAGTCACCAAAGTCTTGAGAGTCGTTCTTAGTCGTCATATCAATAACAATAACATTAATAATAATAATACTAATAGTACTAAATTTGCTTATATGCAAGCGCTTTATTAAGGTAACAGTTTATTGGTTTCTTGCTTATATCTCGAAAACAGTTACTCCTATCAATTTTTATCTTTTTACTAAAATTAAAGCTGATAAAATTTCCTACAAAATAGTTATTTGTATTTTTCTTGTAGGACCAAGCATAAGCGAGTTATAGAGATAGATATAAATAATATTTAACAAAAATTTGCTTTAAAATAAAATGTTTGAAATACTGAAATTAAACTAAATTAATTGTGTCTAACACTTTAGTATAGGAAAAAGGAGAAGACATAAAAGTCACCAAAGTCTTCAGAGTCGTTTTTAGTCGTCATATTAATAACAATAACATTAATAATAATAATACTAATAGTACTAAATTTGCTTATATGCAAGCGCTTTATTAAGGTAACAGTTTTTTGGTTTCTTGCTTATATCTCGAAAACAGATACTCCTATCAATTTTTATCTGTTTACTAAAATTAAAGCTGATAAAATTTCCTACAAAATAGTTATTTGCATTTTTCATGTAAGACTAACCATAAGCGAGATATAAGTTTGAAAATAATCAATATTTAAAAAAAAGTGCTTTAACAGATAATGTCATGTGATTTAAAATACACTTAATTTATTGGGTCCAATACATTATTAGAGGAAAAAGGAGGTGACTTAAAAGTCACAGAAGTCTTCAAAGTCGTTTTTGAATGCTGCATTTTCGTCTTCGTCTCAAACATTGAAAACTGAATTACATTTTTGTTTAGTAACTGTAACAGTTTTCACTTTGGTTTTTTGCTTATATCTCGAAAACAATTATTCCTATCAATTTTTATCTTTCTTTCAAAATTAAAGCTGATAAAATTTCCTACAAAATAGTTATTTGCATTTTTCTTGTAGGACCAACCATAAGCGAGTTATAGAGTTGGATATAAATAATATTTAACAAAAACTTGCTTTAAAATAAAATGTTTGAAAAACTAAAAAATAAAATTTCCTACAAAATAGTAATTTGCATTTTTCATATAGGACTAACCATAAGCGAGATATAAGTTTAAAAATAATTAATATTTACAAAAAAAGTGCTTTAACAGAAAATGTCTTGTGATTTAAAATACACTTAATTTATTGGGTCCAATACTTTATTAGAAGAAAAAGGAGGTGACATAAAAGTCACCAAAGTCTTGAGAGTCGTTCTTAGTCGTCATATCAATAACAATTACATTAATAATAATAATACTAATAGTACTAAATTTGCTTATATGCAAGCGCTTTATTAAGGTAACAGTTTATTGGTTTCTTGCTTATATCTCGAAAACAGTTACTCCTATCAATTTTTATCTTTTTACTAAAATTAAAGCTGATAAAATTTCCTACAAAATAGTTATTTGTATTTTTCTTGTAGGACCAAGCATAAGCGAGTTATAGAGATAGATATAAATAATATTTAACAAAAATTTGCTTTAAAATAAAATGTTTGAAATACTGAAATTAAACTAAATTAATTGTGTCTAACACTTTAGTATAGGAAAAAGGAGAAGACATAAAAGTCACCAAAGTCTTCAGAGTCGTTTTTAGTCGTCATATTAATAACAATAACATTAATAATAATAATACTAATAGTACTAAATTTGCTTATATGCAAGCGCTTTATTAAGGTAACAGTTTTTTGGTTTCTTGCTAATATCTCGAAAACAGTTACTCCTATCAATTTTTATCTGTTTACTAAAATTAAAGCTGATAAAATTTCCTACAAAATAGTTATTTGCATTTTTTATGTAGGACTAACCATAAGCGAGATATAAGTTTGAAAATAATCAATATTTAAAAAAAAGTGCTTTAACAGAAAATGTCATGTGATTTAAAATACACTTAATTTATTGGGTCCAATACATTATTAGAAGAAAAAGGAGGTGACTTAAAAGTCACAGAAGTCTTCAGAGTCGTTTTTAAATGCTGCATTTTCGTCTTCGTCTCAAACATTGAAAACTGAATTACATTTTTGTTCAGTAACAGTTACAGTTTTCTTATTGGTTTTTTGCTTATATCTCGAAAACAGTTACTCCTATTAATTTTTATCTTTTTTTCAAAATTAAAGCTGATAAAATTTCCTACAAAATAGTTATTTGCATTTTTCTTGTAGGACCAACCATAAGCGAGTTATAGAGTTGGATATAAATAATATTTAACAAAAACTTGCTTTAAAATAAAATGTTTGAAAAACTAAAAAATAAAATTTCCTACAAAATAGTAATTTGCATTTTTCATGTAGGACTAACCATAAGCGAGATATAAGTTTAAAAATAATTAATATTTAAAAAAAAGTGTTTTACAGAAAATGTCTTGTGATTTAAAATACACTTAATTTATTGGGTCCAATACTTTATTAGAAGAAAAAGGAGGTGACATAAAAGTCACCAAAGTCTTGAGAGTCGTTCTTAGTCGTCATATCAATAACAATAACATTAATAATAGTAATACTAATAGTACTAAATTTGCTTATATGCAAGCGCTTAATTAAGGTAACAGTTTCTTGCTTATATCTCGAAAACTTACATTTTTGTTCAGTAACTGTAACAGTTTTTACTTTGGATTTTTGCTTATATCTCGAAAACAATTACTCCTATCAATTTTTATCTTTTTTTCAAAATTAAAGCTGATAAAATTTCCTACAAAATAGTTATTTGCATTTTTTTTGTAAGACCAACCATAAGCGAGTTATAGAGTTGGATATAAATAATCTTTAACAAAAATTTGCTTTAAAATATAATGTTTGAAAAACCGAAATTAAACTAAATTAATTGAGTCTAACACTTTAGTATAGAAAAAAGCAGAAGACATAAAAGTCACCAAAGACTTCAGAGTCGTTTTTAGTCGTCATATTAATAACAATAACATTAATAATAATAATAATGCTCCATTTTCGTCTTCGTCTCAAATATTGAAAACTGAATTCCATTTTTGTTCAGTAACAGTTACAGTTTTCTTATTGGTTTTTTGCTTATATCTCGAAAACAGTTACTTCTATCAATTTTTATCTTTTTTTCAAAATTAAAGCTGATAACATTTCCTACAAAATAGTTATTTGCATTTTTTTGTAGGACCAACCATAAGCGAGTTATAGAGTTGGATATAAATAATCTTTAACAAAAATTTTCTTTAAAATAAAATGTTTGAAAAACTAAAATTAAACCAAATTAATTGTGTCTAACACTTTAGTGGAGGAAAAAGGAGAAGACATAAAAGTCTTTAAAGGTTTCAGAATCGTCTTTAGTCGTCATATTAATAACAATAACATTAATAAACTAATAGTACTAAATTTGCTTATATGCAAACGCTGCATTAAGGTAATAGTTTTTTGGTTTCTTGCTTATATCTCGAAAACAGTTACTCCTATCAATTTTTAACTTTTCACCAAAATTAAAGATGATAAAATTTCCTGCAAAATAGTTATTTGCATTTTTCATGTAGAACAAACCATAAGCGAGATATAAGTTTGAAAATAATTAATAATTAAAAAAAAAATGTGTTTTAACAGAAAATGTCTTGTGATTTAAAATACACTTAATTTATTGGGTCCAATACTTAATTAGAAGAAGGAGGTGCAAATAACTATTTTGTTGGAAATTTTATTAGCTTTAATTGTGAAAGAAAGATAAAATTTGATAGAAGTAACTGTTTTCGAGATATAAGCAAAAAACCAATAAGAAAACTGTAACTGTTACTGAACAAAAATGTAATTCAGTTTTCAATGTTTGAGACGAAGACAAAAATGCAGCATTTAAAAACGACTCTGAAAACTTCAGTGACTTTTATGTCACCTCTTTTTTCTTCTAATAAAGTATTGGACCCAATAAATTAAGTTTATTATAAATCACAAGACATTTTCTGTTAAAACACTTTTTTTTAATTATTAATTACTTTCAAACTTATATCTCGCTTATGGTTAGTTCTACATGAAAAATGCAAATAACTATTTTGTAGGAAATTTTATCACCTTTAATTTTGGTGAAAAAGTAAAAATTGATAGGAGTAACTGTTTTCGAGATATAAGCAAAAAACAAAAAAACTGTTACTTTAATTAAGCGCTTGCATATAAGCAAATTTAGTACTACTAGTATTGTTATTATAAATGTTATTGTTATTAATATGACGACTAAAGACAACTCTAAGACTTTAGTGACTTTTATGTCTCCTCCTTTTTCCTCTACTAAAGTGTTAGACACAATTAATTTAGTTTAATTTCAGTTTTTCAAACATTTTATTTTAAAGCAAATTTTTGTTAAATATTAAAAACTATAAAATGGCTTAGATTGCCTAAAACACACATCACACATGATCTTTTGCATAGAAATGATAAAACGCTCATATAACACAAAATAAGCTTCATTTTTGCTTAGAAAACTAAGCTTACTTTTATTACTACTATTATTATTATTTTTATTATTATTATTATTATTATTATTACTATTATTATTATTATTATTATTATTATTATTATTATTATTATTAATATTATTATTATTAAAAACCGATTATAACTTTTGTATAGTAAATGTTTTTATACCAGTTTTAAAATGAGTTATTAATTTTAGACAATTTCTTGTCTAAAAACACAGATCACAGATGATCTCTTGCATAGAAATGAGAAAACGCTCAGATAACACAAAATAAGCATCATTATTGCTTAGAAAAACTAAGCTTTAATTTAGAAAGAAATTCATTATTATAAGTATTATTATCATTATTATTATTATTATTATTATTATTATTATTATTATTATTATTTCTTTTATTACTATTATTATTATTATTATTATTATTATTATTATTATTATTATTATTATTATTATTATTATTATTATTAACTTTTGTATAGTAAATGTTTTTATACCAGTTTTAAAATGAGTTATTAATTTTAAACAATTTCTTGCCTAAAAACGCTCATATAACACACAAAATAAGCTTTATTTTTGCTTAGAAAACTAAGCTTACTTTTATTACTATTATTATTATTTTAATTATTATTATTATTGTTATTATTATTATTATTATTATTATTGTTATTATTATTATTATTATTATTATTATTATTATTATTATTATTATTATTATTATTATTATTATTATTATTATTATTATTAAAAACCGATTATAACTTTTGTATAGTATTGTTTTTATACCAGTTTTAAAATGAGTGATTAATTTTAGCCAATTTCTTGCCTAAAAACTATAAAATGGCTTAGATTGCCTAAAAACACAGATCACACATGATCTTTTGCATAGAAATGAGAAAACGCTCATATAACACAAAATAAGCTTCATTTTTGCTTAGAAAACTAAGCTTACTTTTATTACTACTATTATTATTATATTTATTATTATTATTATTACTATTATTATTATTATTATTAATATTATTATTATTAAAAACCGATTATAACTTTTGTATAGTAAATGTTTTTATACCAGTTTTAAAATGAGTTATATTAATTTAGACAATTTATTGCCTAAAAACACAGATCACAGATGATCTCTTGCATAGAAATGAGAAAACGCTCAGATAACACAAAATAAGCATCATTTTTGCTTAGAAAAACTAAGTTTTAATTTAGAAAGAAATTCAATATTATAAGTATTATTATCATTATTATTATTATTATTATTATTATTATTATTATTATTATTATTATTATTTTTTATTACTATTATTATTATTATTATTATTATTATTAACTTTTGTATAGTAAATGTTTTTATACCAATTTTAAAATGAGTTATTAATTTTAGACAATTTCTTGCCTAAAAACACAGATCACAGATGATTTCTTGCATAGAAATGAGAAAACGCTCATATAACACAAAAAGAGCTTCATGTTTGCTTAGAAAACTAAGCTTACTTTTATTACTATTATTATTTTTATTATTATTATTATTATTATTACTATTATTAGTATTATTATTTTTATTATTATTATTATTATTATTATTATTATTATTATTATTATTATTATTATTATTATTATTATTATTATTATTATTATTATTATTAATATTATTATTATTGTTATTATTATTATTATTATTAAAAACTTATATTAAACAGACAGAAAACGTCGTATTCTGACACAAAAAAACGAATTACGTTATAGACTTGACGAGAACGGCGTATCTCGGACTCTTATAGGACTCTTATAGGGTCAAAAAGTATCAGTTTGGATTAAAATAAATTATTTTTGTTGACTCTCAGTCTGAATTGTTCATCAGTTCAAACAAAAACGGCTTATTTTAGACGATCTTTTGCTTTGAACAAGAAAACTTACATCGAACAGACTAAAAACGTATTAATCTGGCATAAAAGAGCAATTTATGTATCACTTTGGATAAAGGCAGCTAATCCTATTCGTTTCATTGCTTAAAATAGACAAAATTGTTAATAAATCTAACAAAAACGCTGTATTCTAGCACAAAATACTAATTACATTATAGTTTCGACGAGAATAGCTTATTTGGAATGATTCTATGCTTCCAAACGAGTAAATTTTTATTAAACAGATGCCAAACATCATGTTTTGTCCTATAAAGACATTTTATATTGCAGTTTGTATTAAAACAAAATATTTTCGTTGATTCTTTGTTAGAAGCAGCAAACCTAACATTAAAGAATCTGAAAACTTTGTATTCGGACACAAACCACCGAATTTTGTATCAGTTTAGACAAAAACGGTTGATTTTCGACAATATTTTGCTTTGAACAAGAAAATTTATATCAAACTGACTAAAAACGTCTTATTTTAGCACAAAACAAAAGATTTGCGTTATAGTCTTGAAGCTGATTCATGACACAGTTTGGATAAAAACCAATTATTTTTGTTAATTCATTGTTACAAACAAGAAACCTTACATCAAAGAAACTGAAAACCCCTTATTCAGGCACAGAAATTCGAATTACGTTTCAGTCTGGACAAAAGCTGCTTATTTTAGACGATCCTTTGTTTTGAACACGAAAACTTACATTAAAAAGATTAAAAACGTCTTATTCTGGCTGAAAACTGCAAATTATATATTACTCTAGATAAAAGCAATTTATCCTGATTACTCCTTTACTTAGAATAGAGTAAACTTGTATAAAATTTAATGAAAACTTTAAATTTAGTCTCAAAAAAATACTTTACGTCATAGTTTTGACCAGCACTGTTTATTTCAAACGAATTTATGATTCGAAACTAATGAACTTTTATGGGCCAGATGCAAAACCACATATTACCATATAAAGCGTTGTTTTAAAGCAAAGTATTACCTTTTGCAACAAGAAATTTCACGTCAAAGAAACTGAAAACTTCGTATCCATGCATAAATATCGAATTACGTATCAGTTTAGGCAAATACAGCTTATTTTAAACGATTCATTGCTATAAACAAGAAAAATTTTATCAAGCATACTGAAAACGTCTTATTCTCGAAAATAAAAGCAAATTATGTATCAGTTTTGACAAAAGCGGATTACTCTATTTGATTCTATGCTTAGAGTAGAGTAAACTACTATAAAACGTAATGAAAACTCTATATTCAAGCTCAAAAGAACAAATTACGTTATAGTTTTGGCAAAAAAAAAATATTTCGGACGATTACATACTTCGAAGTAAGCAAACTTTAATTGAACAAGTGCAAAAGCTAATACTTTGCTTTAAAATAACGATTTATGTGGTAATATGGTATTTTGCATCTGTCCTATAAAAGTTTACTCGTTTCGCTCCATTGAATCATTCGAAAGAAATTATTTTGACACAACAACAACGAAAATAATTTGTTTTTGTTTAAACTGTAACATAAATCGCTTTTATAAAACGAACTAAGACGTTTGGCATCTGTTTATTGAAAGTTTTCTCGTTTGGGGGCGTAAAATCGTTTGAAATTATCAGTTCTGGTCAAAACTATAACGTAAATTATTTCTTTGTATCACTTTAAAGATTTGCGTTATAGTCTTGACGAGAACTGTTAATTTCAAACGATTCTATGCTTTGAAACCAGTATACTTTCACTGAACAGAGGCAAAACGTCTGATTTCGCCTTTAAAAAACGATTTATGTCACAGTTTGGATTAAAACCAATGATTTTCGTTTATTCATTGTTACAAACAAGAAACCTTACATCAAAGAAACTGAAAACCTCTTATTCAGGCCCAGAAAATCAAATTACGTTTCAGTCTAGACACAAATTGCTTATTTTAGACGATTCTTTCTTTTGAAGACGAAAACTTACATTAAAAAGATTAAAAACGTCTTATTCTGGCTCAAAACTGCAAATTATGTATTACTTTGGATAAAAGCAGTTTATCCTGATTACTCCTTTGCTTAGAATAGAGCAAACTTGTATAAAACTTAATGAAAACTTTAAATTTTGTCTCAAAGAAATAATTTACGTTATAGTTTTGACCAGAACTGTTAATTTCAAACGATTTTATGCCCCCAAACGAGAAAACTTTCACTAAACAAATGCCAAACGTCTTAGTTCGTTTTATAAAAGCGACTTATGTAACAGTTTAAACAAAAACAAATTATTTTCGCTGTTGTTGTGTTAAAATAATTTATTTCGAATGATTCAATGGAGCGAAACGAGTAAACTTTTATAGGACAGATGCAAAATACCATATTACCACATAAATCGTTATTTTAAAGCAAAGTATTAGCTTTTGCACTTGTTCAATTAAAGTTTGCTTACTTCGAAGTATGTAATCGTCCGAAATATTTTTTTTTGCCAAAACTATAACGTAATTTGTTCTTTTGAGCTTGAATATAGAGTTTTCATTACGTTTTATAGTAGTTTACTCTACTCTAAGCATAGAATCAAACAGAGTAATCCGCTTTTGTTAAAACTGATACATAATTTGCTCTTATTTTCGAGAATAAGACGTTTTCAATATGCTTGATAAAATTTTTCTTGTTTATAGGAAGGAATCGTTCAAAATAAGCTGTATTTGCTTAAACTGATACGTAATTCGATATTTATGCATGGATACGAAGTTTTCAGTTTCTTTGACGTGAAATTTCTTGTTGCAAAAAGAAATACTTTGCTTTAAAACAACGCTTTATATGGTAATATGTGGTTTTGCATCTGCCCCATAAAAGTTCATTAGTTTCGAATGATAAATTCGTTTGAAATAAACAGAGCTGGTCAAAACTATAATGTAAATTATTTCTTTGAGACGAAATTTAAAGTTTTCATTAAGTTTTATACAAGTTTACTCTATTCTAAGTAAAGGAGTAATCAGGATAAATTGCTTTTATCTAGAGTAATATATAATTTGCAGTTTTCAGCCAGAATAAGACGTTTTTAATCTTTTTAATGTAAGTTTTCGTGTTCAAGACAAAAGATCGTCTAAAATAAGCAGTTTTTGTCCAGACTGAAACGTAATTCGAATTTCTGTGCCTGAATAAGGGGTTTTCAGTTTCTTTGATGTAAGGTTTCTTGTTTGTAACAATGAATTAACAAAAATATTTGGTTTTTATCCAAACTGTGGCATGAATCAGCTTTAAGACTATAACGCAAATCTTTTGTTTTGTGCTAAAATAAGACGTTTTTAGTCAGTTTGATATAAGTTTTCTTGTTCAAAGCAAAATATTGTCGAAAATCAACCGTTTTTGTCTAAACTGATACAAAATTCGGTGGTTTGTGTCCGAATACAAAGTTTTCAGATTCTTTAATGTTAGGTTTGCTGCTTCTAACAAAGAATCAACGAAAATATTTTGTTTTAATACAAACTGCAATATAAAATGTCTTCATAGGACAAAACATGATGTTTGGCATCTGTTTAATAAAAATTTACTCGTTTGGAAGCATAGAATCATTTCAAATAAGCTATTCTCGTCGAAACTATAATGTAATTAGTATTTTGTGCTAGAATACAGTGTTTTTGTTAGATTTATTAACAATTTTGTCTATTTTAAGCAATGAAACGAATAGGATTAGCTGCCTTTATCTAAAGTGATACATAAATTGCTCTTTTATGCCAGATTAATACGTTTTTAGTCTGTTCGATGTAAGTTTTCTTGTTCAAAGCAAAAGATCGTCTAAAATAAGCCGTTTTTATTTGAACTGATGAACAATTCAGACTGAGAGTCAACAAAAATAATTTATTTTAATCCAAACTGATACTTTTTGACCCTATAAAAGTCCTATAAGAGTCCGAGATACGCCGTTCTCGTCAATTCTATAACGTAATTCGTTTTTTTGTGTCAGAATACGACGTTTTCTGTCTGTTTAATATAAGTTTTTAATAATAATAATAATAATAATAACAATAATAATAATAATAATAATAATAATAATAAAAATAATTATACTAATAATAGTAATAATAATAATAATAATAATAAAAATAATAATAGTAATAAAAGTAAGCTTAGTTTTCTAAGCAAAAATGAAGCTTATTTTGTGTGTTATATGAGCGTTTTCTCATTTCTATGCAAGAGATCATCTGTGATCTGTGTTTTTAAGCAAGAAATTGTCTAAAATTAATAACTCATTTTAAAACTGGTATAAAAACATTTACTATACAAAAGTTAATAATAATAATAATAATAATAATAATAATAATAACAATAATAATAATAATAATAATAATAATAATAATAATAATAATAATAATAATAATAACAATAATAATAATAATAATAATAATAATAATAATAATAATAATAATAATAATAATAATAATAAAAATAATAATAATAGTAGTAATAAAAGTAAGCTTAGTTTTCTAAGCAAAAATAAAGCTTATTTTGTGTTATATGAGCGTTTTCTCATTTCTATGCAAAAGATCATGTGTGATCAGTGTTTTTAGACAATCTTAGCCATTCTATAGTTTTTAAGCAAGAAATTGGCTAAAATCAATCACTCATTTTAAAACTGGTATAAAAACAATACTATACAAAATTAAAATCGGTTTTTAAATAATAATAATTATAATAATAATAATAATAATAATAATAATAATAATAATAATAATGATAATAATAATAATAATAACAATAATAATAATAATAATAATAATAATAATAATAATAATAATAATAATAATAATAATAATAATATCAATAATAATAATAAAAATAATAATAATAGTAATAAAAGTAAGCTTAGTTTTCTAAGCAAAAATGAAGCTTATTTTGTGTGTTATATGAGTGTTTTCTCATTTCTATGCAAGAAATCATCTGTGATCTGTGTTTTTAGGCAAGAAATTGTCTAAAATTAATAACTCATTTTAAAACTGGTATAAAATCATTTACTATACAAAAGTTAATAATAATGTTACAGTTACTGAACAAAAATGAAAGTTTTCGAGATATAAGCAAGAAACTGTTACCTTAATTAAGCGCTTGCATATAAGCAAATTTAGTACTATTAGTATTATTATTATTATTAATGTTATTGTTATTGATATGACGACTAAGAACGACTCTCAAGACTTTGGTGACTTTTATGTCACCTCATTTTTCTTCTAATAAAGTATTGGACCCAATAAATTAAGTGTATTTTAAATCACAAGACATTTTCTGTTAAAGCACTTTTTTTTTAAATATTAATTATTTTTAAACTTATATCTCGCTTATGGTTAGTCCTACATGAAAAATGCAAATTACGATTTTGTAGGAAATTTTATCAGCTTTAATTTTAGTAAAAAGATAAAAATTGATAGGAGTAACTGTTTTCGAGATATAAGCAAGAAACCAAAAAACTGTTACCTTAATTAAGCGCTTGCATATAAGCAAATTTAGTACTAAAAACAACTCTGAAGACTTTGGTGATTTTTATGTCTTCTCCTTTTTCCTCTACTAAAGTGTTGGACCCAATTAATTTAGTTTAATATCAGTTTTTCAAACATTTTATTTTAAAGCAAATTTTTGTTAAAGATTATTTATATCCAACTCTATAACTCGCTTATGGTTGGTCTTACAAAAAAATGGAAATAACTATTTTGTAGGAAATTTTATCAGCTTTAATTTTGAAAAAAAGGTAAAAATTGATAGGAGTAACTGTTTTCGAGATATAAGCAAGAAACCAAAAAACTGTTACCTTAATAAAGCGCTTGAATATAAGCAAATTTAGTGCTATTAGTATTATTATTATTAATGTTATTGTTATTAATATGACGACTAAAGACGACTCTGAAACATTTAGTGACTTTTATGTCTTCTCCTTTTTCCTATACTAAAGTGTTAGACCCAATTAATTTAGGTTAATTTCGGTTTTTCAAACATTTTATTTTAAAGCAAATTTTTGTTAAAGATTATTTATATCCAACTCTATAACTCGCTTATGGTTGGTCTTACAAAAGAAATGCAAATAACTATTTTGTAGGAAATTTTATCAGCTTTAATTTTGAAAGAAAGATAAAAATTGATAGGAGTAATTGTTTTCGAGATATAAGCAAAAAACCAAAGTGAAAACTGTTACAGTTACTGAACAAAAATGTAATTCAGTTTTCAATGTTTGAGACGAAGACGAAAATGCAGCATTTAAAAACGACTCTGAAGACTTCAGTGACTTTTATGTCACCTCCTTTTTCTTCTAATAGAGTATTGGTCCCCAATAAATTAAGTGTATTTTAAATCACAAGACATTTTCTGTTAAAGCACTTTTTTTTTAAATATTAATTATTTTCAAACTTCTATCTCGCTTATGGTTAGTCCTACATAAAAAATGCAAATAACTATTTTGTAGGAAATTTTATCAGCTTTAATTTTAGTAAAAAGATAAAAATTGATAGGAGTAACTGTTTTCGAGATATAAGCAAGAAACTGTTACCTTAATTAAGCGCTTGCATATAAGCAAATTTAGTAATATTAGTATTATTATTATTAATGTTATTGTTATTAATAGGGCGACTAAAGACGACTCTGAAACATTTAGTGACTTTTATGTCTTTTCCTTTTTCCTCTACTAAAGTGTTAGACACAATTAATTTAGTTTAATTCCGGTTTTTCAAGCATTTTATTTTAAAGCAAATTTTTGTTAAAGATTATTTATATCCAACTCTATAACTCGCTTATGGTTGGTCTTACAAAAGAAATGCAAATAACTATTTTGTTGGAAATTTTATCAGCTTTAATTTTGAAAGAAAGATAAAAATTGATAGGAGTAATTGTTTTTGAGATATAAGCAAAAAACCAAAGTGAAAACTGTTACAGTTACTGAACAAAAATGTAATTCAGTTTTCAATGTTTGAGACGAAGACGAAAATGCAGCATTTAAAAACGACTCTGAAGACTTCAGTGACTTTTATGTCACCTCCTTTTTCTTCTAATAGAGTATTGGTCCCAATAAATTAAGTGTATTTTAAATCACAAGACATTTTCTGTTAAAGCACTTTTTTTTTAAATATTAATTATTTTCAAACTTCTATCTCGCTTATGGTTAGTCCTACATAAAAAATGCAAATAACTATTTTGTAGGAAATTTTATCAGCTTTAATTTTAGTAAAAAGATAAAAATTGATAGGAGTAACTGTTTTCGAGATATAAGCAAGAAACTGTTACCTTAATTAAGCGCTTGCATATAAGCAAATTTAGTAATATTAGTATTATTATTATTAATGTTATTGTTATTAATAGGGCGACTAAAGACGACTCTGAAACATTTAGTGACTTTTATGTCTTTTCCTTTTTCCTCTACTAAAGTGTTAGACACAATTAATTTAGTTTAATTCCGGTTTTTCAAGCATTTTATTTTAAAGCAAATTTTTGTTAAATATTATTTATATCCAACTCTATAACTCGTTTATGCTTGGTCCTACAAGAAAAATGTTAATAACTATTTGGTTGGAAATTTTATCAGCTTTAATTTTGAAAGAAAGATAAAATTTGATAGGAGTAACTGTTTTCGATATATAAGCAAAAAACCAATAAGAAAACTGTAACTGTTACTGAACAAAAATGTAACTCAGTTTTCAATGTTTGAGACAAAGACAAAAATGCAGCATTTAAAAACGACTCTGAAGACGTCAGTGACTTTTATGTCACCTCCTTTTTCTTCTAATAAAGTATTGGACCCAATAAATTAAGTGTATTTTAAATCACAAGACATTTTCTGTTAAAGCACTTTTTTTTTAAATATTGATTATTTTCAAACTTATATCTCGCTTAAGGTTAGTCCTACATGAAAAATGCAAATAACTATTTTGTAAGAAATTTTATCAGCTTTAATTTTAGTAAACAGATAAAAATTGATAGGAGTAACTGTTTTCGAGATATAAGCAAGAAACCAAAAAACTGTTACCTTAATAAAGCGCTTGCATATAAGCAAATTTAGTACTATTAGTATTATTATTATTAATGTTATTGTTATTAATATGACGACTAAAAACGACTCTGAAGACTTTGGTGACTTTTATGTCTTCTCCTTTTTCCTATACTAAAGTGTTAGATACAATTAATTTAGTTTAATTTCAGTATTTCAAACATTTTATTTTAAAGCAAATTTTTGTTAAAGATTATTTATATCCAACTCTATAACTCGCTTATGGTTGGTCCTACAAAAAAAATGCCAATAATTATTTTGTAGGAAATTTTATCAGCTTTGATTTTGAAAAAAAAACACAAATTGATAGGAGTAATTGTTTTCGAGATATAAGCAAAAAACCAAAGTAAAAACTGTTACAGTTACTGAACAAAAATGTAATTTAGTTTTCAATGTTTGAGACGAAGACGAAAATGCAGCATTTAAAAACGACCCTGAAGATTTCAGTGACTTTTATGTCACCTCCTTTTTCTTCTAATAAAGTATTGGACCCATTAAATTAAGTGTATTTTAAATCACAAGACATTTTCTGTTAAAGCACTTTTTTTTTAAATATTAATTATTTTCAAACTTATATCTCGCTTATAGTTAGTCCTACATGAAAAATGCAAATAACTATTTTGTAGGAAATTTTATCAGCTTTAATTTTGAAAGAGAGATAAAAATTGATAGGAGTAATTGTTTTCGAGATATAAGCAAAAAACCAAAGTAAAAACTGTTACAGTTACTGAACAAAAATGTAATTCAGTTTTCAATGTTTGAGACGAAGACGAAAATGCAGCATTTAAAAACGACTCTGAAGACTTCAGCGACTTTTATGTCACCTCCTTTTTCTTCTAATAAAGTATTGGACCCAATAAATTAAGTGTATTTTAAATCACAAGACATTTTCTGTTAAAGCACTTTTTTTTTTAAATATTAATAATTTTTAAACTTATATCTCGCTTATGGTTAGTCTTACATGAAAAATGCAAATAACTATTTTGTAGAAAATTTTATCGCCTTTAATTTTAGTAAAAAGATAAAAATTGATATAAGTAACTGTTTTCCAGATATAAGCAAGAAACCAAAAAACTGTTACCCTAATTAAGCGTTTGCATGTAAGCAAATTTAGTACTATTAGTATTATTATTAATGTTATTGTTATTAATATGACGACAAAAGACGACTCTGAAACCTTTAGTGACCTTTATGTCTTCTCCTTTTTCCTCTACTAAAGTGTTAGACACAATTAATTTAGTTTAATTTTAGTTTTTCAAACATTTTATTTTAAAGCAAGTTTTTGTTAAATATTATTTATATCCAACTCTATAACTCGCTTATGGTTGGTCCTACAAGAAAAATGCAAATAACTATTTTGTAGGAAATTTTATCAGCTTTAATTTTGAAAGAAAGATAAAAATTGATAGGAGTAACTGTTTTCGAGATATAAGCAAAAAACCAATAAGAAAACTGTAACTGTTACTGAACAAAAATGTAATTCAGTTTTCAATGTTTGAGACGAAGACAAAAATGCAGCATTATTATTATTATTAATGTTATTGTTATTAATATGACGACTAAAAACGACTTTGAAGACTTTGGTGACTTTTATGTCTTCTCCTTTTTCCTATACTAAAGTGTTAGACTCAATTTAATTTCGGTTTTTCAAACATTATATTTTAAAGCAAATTTTTGATAAAGATTATTTATATCCAACTCTATAACTCGCTTATGGTTGGTCTTACAAAAGAAATGCAAATAACTATTTTGTAGGAAATTTTATCAGCTTTAATTTTGAAAGATAAAAATTGATAGGAGTAATTGTTTTCGAGATATAAGCAAAAAACCAAAGTAAAAACTGTTACAGTTACTGAACAAAAATGTAAGTTTTCGAGATATAAGCAAGAAACTGTTACCTTAATTAAGCGCTTGCATATAAGCAAATTTAGTACTATTAGTATTATTATTATTATTAATGTTATTGTTATTGATATGACGACTAAGAACGACTCTCAAGACTTTGGTGACTTTTATGTCACCTCCTTTTTCTTCTAATAAAGTATTGGACCCAATAAATTAAGTGTATTTTAAATCACAAGACATTTTCTGTTAAAGCACTTTTTTTTTAAATATTAATTATTTTTAAACTTATATCTCGCTTATGGTTAGTCCTACATGAAAAATGCAAATTACTATTTTGTAGGAAATTTTATCAGCTTTAATTTTAGTAAAAAGATAAAAATTGATAGGAGTAACTGTTTTCGAGATATAAGCAAGAAACCAAAAAACTGTTACCTTAATTAAGCGCTTGCATATAAGCAAATTTAGTACTAAAAACAACTCTGAAGACTTTGGTGATTTTTATGTCTTCTCCTTTTTCCTCTACTAAAGTGTTGGACCCAATTAATTTAGTTTAATATCAGTTTTTCAAACATTTTATTTTAAAGCAAATTTTTGTTAAAGATTATTTATATCCAACTCTATAACTCGCTTATGGTTGGTCCTACAAAAAAATGGAAATAACTATTTTGTAGGAAATTTTATCAGCTTTAATTTTGAAAAAAAGGTAAAAATTGATAGGAGTAACTGTTTTCGAGATATAAGCAAGAAACCAAAAAACTGTTACCTTAATAAAGCGCTTGAATATAAGCAAATTTAGTACTATTAGTATTATTATTATTAATGTTATTGTTATTAATATGACGACTAAAGACGACTCTGAAACATTTAGTGACTTTTATGTCTTCTCCTTTTTCCTATACTAAAGTGTTAGACCCAATTAATTTAGGTTAATTTCGGTTTTTCAAACATTTTATTTTAAAGCAAATTTTTGTTAAAGATTATTTATATCCAACTCTATAACTCGCTTATGGTTGGTCTTACAAAAGAAATGCAAATAACTATTTTGTAGGAAATTTTATCAGCTTTAATTTTGAAAGAAAGATAAAAATTGATAGGAGTAATTGTTTTCGAGATATAAGCAAAAAACCAAAGTGAAAACTGTTACAGTTACTGAACAAAAATGTAATTCAGTTTTCAATGTTTGAGACGAAGACGAAAATGCAGCATTTAAAAACGACTCTGAAGACTTCAGTGACTTTTATGTCACCTCCTTTTTCTTCTAATAGAGTATTGGTCCCAATAAATTAAGTGTATTTTAAATCACAAGACATTTTCTGTTAAAGCACTTTTTTTTTAAATATTAATTATTTTCAAACTTCTATCTCGCTTATGGTTAGTCCTACATAAAAAATGCAAATAACTATTTTGTAGGAAATTTTATCAGCTTTAATTTTAGTAAAAAGATAAAAATTGATAGGAGTAACTGTTTTCGAGATATAAGCAAGAAACTGTTACCTTAATTAAGCGCTTGCATATAAGCAAATTTAGTAATATTAGTATTATTATTATTAATGTTATTGTTATTAATAGGGCGACTAAAGACGACTCTGAAACATTTAGTGACTTTTATGTCTTTTCCTTTTTCCTCTACTAAAGTGTTAGACACAATTAATTTAGTTTAATTCCGGTTTTTCAAGCATTTTATTTTAAAGCAAATTTTTGTTAAATATTATTTATATCCAACTCTATAACTCGTTTATGCTTGGTCCTACAAGAAAAATGTAAATAACTATTTTGTTGGAAATTTTATCAGCTTTAATTTTGAAAGAAAGGTAAAATTTGATAGGAGTAACTGTTTTCGAGATATAAGCAAAAAACCAATAAGAAAACTGTAACTGTTACTGAACAAAAATGTAACTCAGTTTTCAATGTTTGAGACGAAGACAAAAGTGCAGCATTTAAAAACGACTCTGAAGACGTCAGTGACTTTTATGTCACCTCCTTTTTCTTCTAATAAAGTATTGGACCCAATAAATTAAGTGTATTTTAAATCACAAGACATTTTCTGTTAAAGCACTTTTTTTTTAAATAATAATTATTTTCAAACTTATATCTCGCTTATGGTTAGTCCTACATGAAAAATGCAAATAACTATTTTGTAGGAAATTTTATCAGCTTTAATTTTAGCAAAAAAAAATTGATAGGAGTAACTGTTTTCGAGATATAATCAAGAAACCAAAAAACTGTTACCTTAATTAAGCGTTTGCATATAAGCAAATTTAGTATTATTAGTATTATTATTATTAATGTTATTGTTATTAATATGACGATTAAAAACGACTCTTAAATAAATGCTACATTTTTGTCTTCGTCTCAAACATTGAAAACTGAGTTACATTTTTGTTCAGTAACAGTTACAGTTTTCTTATTGGTTTTTTGCTTATATCTCGAAAACAGTTACTCCTATCAAATTTTATCTTTCTTTCAAAATTAAAGCTGATAAAATTTCCAACAAAATAGTTATTAACATTTTTCTTGTAGGACCAAGCATAAACGAGTTATAGAGTTGGATATAAATAATATTTAACAAAAATTTGCTTTAAAATAAAATGCTTGAAAAACCGGAATTAAACTAAATTAATTGTGTCTAACACTTTAGTAGAGGAAAAAGGAGAAGACATAAAAGTCACTAAATGTTTCAGTGTCGTCTTTAGTCGTCCTATTAATAACAGTAACATTAATAATAATAATACTAATATTACTAAATTTGCATATATGCAAGCGCTTAATTAAGGTAACAGTTTCTTGCTTATATCTCGAAAACAGTTACTCCTATCAATTTTTATCTTTCTACTAAAATTAAAGCTGATAAAATTTCCTACAAAATAGTTATTTGCATTTTTTATGTAGGACTAACCATAAGCGAGATAGAAGTTTGAAAATAATTAATATTTAAAAAAAAAGTGCTTTAACAGAAAATGTCTTGTGATTTAAAATACACTTAATTTATTGGGACCAATACTCTATTAGAAGAAAAAGGAGGTGACATAAAAGTCACTGAAGTCTTCAGAGTCGTTTTTAAATGCTGCATTTTCGTCTTCGTCTCAAACATTGAAAACTGAATTACATTTTTGTTCAGTAACTGTAACAGTTTTCACTTTGGTTTTTTGCTTATATCTCGAAAACAATTACTCCTATTAATTTTTATCTTTCTTTCAAAATTAAAGCTGATAAAATTTCCTACAAAATAGTTACTTGCATTTCTTTTGTAAGACCAACCATAAGCGAGTTATAGAGTTTGATATAAATAATCTTTAACAAAAATTTGCTTTAAAATAAAATGTTTGAAAAACCGAAATTAAACTAAATTAATTGGGTCTAACACTTTAGTATAGGAAAAAGGAGAAGACATAAAATTCACTAAATGTTTCAGAGTGGTCCTTAGTCGTCATATTAATAACAATAACATTAATAATAATAATACTAATAGTACTAAATTTGCTTATATGCAAGCGCTTTATTAAGGTAACAGTTTTTTGGTTTCTTGCTTATATCTCGAAAACAGTTACTCGTATCAATTTTTATCTTTTTTTCAAAATTAAAGCTGATAAAATTTCCTACAAAATAGTTATTTCCATTTTTTTGTAGGACCAACCATAAGCGAGTTATAGAGTTGGATATAAATAATCTTTAACAAAAATTTGCTTTAAAATAAAATGTTTGAAAAACCGATATTAAACTAATTTAATTGGGTCTAACACTTTAGTAGAGGAAAAAGGAAAAGACATAAAAATCACCAAAGTTTTCAGAGTTGTTTTTAGTACTAAATTTGCTTATATGCAAGCGCTTAATTAAGGTAACAGTTTTTTGGTTTCTTGCTTATATCTCGAAAACTGTTACTCCTATCAATTTTTATCTTTTTACTAAAATTAAAGCTGATAAAATTTCCTACAAAATAATTATATAAATAAAAATAAATATAATAAAAGGAGAAGACATAAATGTCATTAAAGGTTTCAGAGTCGTCTTTAGTCGTCATATTAATAACAATAACATTTGTTAAATATTATTTATATCTAACTCTATAACTCGCTTATGGTTGGTCTTACAAAGAAATGCAAATAACTATTTTGTAGGAAATTTTATCAGCTTTAATTTTGAAAGAAAGATAACAATTGATAGGAGTAACTGTTTTCGAGATATAAGCAAAAAACCAATAAGAATACTGTAACTGTTACTGAACAAAAATGTAATTCAATTTTCAATGTTTGAGACGAAGACGAAAATGCAGCATTTAAAAACGACTCTGAAGACTTCAGCGACTTTTATGTCACCTCCTTTTTCTTCTAATAAAGTATTGGACCCAATAAATTAAGTGTATTTTAAATCACAAGACATTTTCTGTTAAAGCACTTTTTTTTTAAATATTAATAATTTTTAAACTTATATCTCGCTTATGGTTAGTCTTACATGAAAAATGCAATTAACTATTTTGTAGGAAATTTTATCAGCTTTAATTTTAAAAGAAAGATAAAAATTGATAGAAGTAACTGTTTTCGAGATATAAGCAAAAAACCAATAAGAAAACTGTAACTGTTACTGAACAAAAATGTAATTCAGTTTTCAATGTTTGAGACGAAGACGAAAATGCAGCATTTAAAATCGACTCTGAAGACTTCAGTGACTTATATGTCACCTCCTTTTTCTTCTAATAAAGTATTGGACCTAATAAATTAAGTGTATTTTAAATCACAAAACATTTTCTGTTAAAGCACTTTTTTTTTTAAATATTAATTATTTTCAAACTTATATCTCGCTTATGGTTAGTCCTACATGAGAAATGCAAATAACTATTTTGTAGGAAATTTTATCAGCTTTAATTTTGAAAAAAAGATAAAAATTGATAGGAGTAATTGTTTTCGAGATATAAGCAAAGAACCAAAGTAAAAACTGTTACAGTTACTGAACAAAAATGTAATTCAGTTTTCAATGTTTGAGAGGAAGACGAAAATGCAGCATTCAAAAACGACTCTGAAGACTTTAGTGACTTTTATGTCTCCTCCTTTTTCCTCTACTAAAGTGTTAGACACAATTAATTTAGTTTAATTTTACTTTTTCAAACATTTTATTTTAAAGCAAATTTTTGTTAAATATTAAAAACTATAAAATGGTTTAGATTGCCTAAAAATACACATCACACATGATCTTTTGCATAGAAATGAGAAAACGCTCATGTAACACTCAAAATAAGCTCCATTTTTCCTTATTAAAAGTATTATTATTATTATTATTACTTTTGGTACTATTACTATTATTATTATTATTATTATTATTGTTATTATTATTATTATTAACTTTTGTATAGTAAATGATTTTATACCAGTTTTAAAATGAGTTATTAATTTTAGACAATTTCTTGCCTAAAAACACAGATCACAGATGATTTCTTGCATAGAAATGAGAAAACACTCATATAACACACAAAATAAGCTTCATTTTTGCTTAGAAAACTAAGCTTACTTTTATTACTATTATTATTATTTTTATTATTATTATTGTTATTATTATTATTATTATTATTATTATTATTATTATTATTATTATTATTATTATTATTATTATTATTATTGTTATTATTATTATTATTATTATTATTATTATTATTATTATTATTATTATTATTATTATTATTATTATTATTATAATTATTATTATTAAAAACCGATTTTAACTTTTGTATAGTATTGTTTTTATACCAGTTTTAAAATGAGTGATTAATTTTAGCCAATTTCTTGCCTAAAAACTATAAAATGGCTAAGATTGCCTAAAAACACTGATCACACATGATCTTTTGCATAGAAATGAGAAAACGCTCATATAACACAAAATAAGCTTTATTTTTGCTTAGAAAACTAAGCTTACTTTTATTACTACTATTATTATTATTATTATTATTATTATTATTATTATTATTATTATTATTATTATTATTATTATTATTATTATTATTATTATTATAATTATTATTATTATAATAATAATTATTATTATTATAATAATAATTATTATTATTATTATTATTAATAACCGATTATAACTTTTGTATAGTAAATGTTTTTATAACAGTTTTAAAATGAATTATTAGTTTTAGACAATTTCTTGCCTAAAAACACAGATCACAGATGATCTCTTGCATAGAAATGAGAAAACGCTCAGATAACACAAAATAAGCATCATTTTTGCTTAAAAAAACTAAGCTTTAATTTAGAAAGAAATTCATTATTATAAGTATTATTATCATTATTATTATTATTATTATTATTATTATTATTATTATTATTATTATTATTATTATTAATATTATTATTTTATTTATTACTATTATTATTATTATTATTATTATTATTATTAACTTTTGTAGAGTAAATGTTTTTATACCAGTTTTAAAATGAGTTATTAATTTTATTCAATTTCTTGCCTAACAACACAGATCACAGATGATCTCTTGCATAGAAATGAGAAAACGCTCATATAACACACAAAATAAGCTTCATTCATTATTATTGTTATTATTATTATTATTATTATTATTATTATTATTATTATTATTATTATTATTATTATTATTATTATTATTATTATTATATCATTATTATTATTATTATTATTATTAACTTTTGTATTGTAAATGTTTTTATACCAGTTTTAAAATGAGTTATTAATTTTAGACAATTTCTTGCCTAAAAACACAGATCACAGATGATCTCTTGCATAGAAATGAGAAAACGCTCATATAACACACAAAATAAGCTTCATTTTTGCTTAGAAAACTAAGCTTACTTTTATTACTATTATTATTTTTATTATTATTATTATTATTATTATTATTATTATTATTATTATTATTATTATTATTATTATTATTGTTATTATTATTATTATTATTATTAAAAACTTATATTAAACAGACAGAAAACGTCGTATTCTGACACAAAAAAACGAATTACGTTATAGACTTGACGAGAACGGCGTATCTCGGACTCTTATAGGACTTTTATAGGGTCAAAAAGTATCAGTTTGGATTAAAATAAATTATTTTTGTTGACTCTCAGTCTGAATTGTTCATCAGTTCAAACAAAAACGGCTTATTTTAGACGATCTTTTGCTTTGAACAAGAAAACTTACATCGAACAGACTAAAAACGTATTAATCTGGCATAAAAGAGCAATTTATGTATCACTTTAGATAAAGGCAGCAATCCTATTCGTTTCATTGCTTAAAATAGACAAAATTGTTAATAAATCTAACAAAAACGCTGTATTCTAGCACAAAATACTAATTACATTATAGTTTCGACGAGAATAGCTTATTTGGAATGATTCTATGCTTCCAAACGAGTAAATTTTTATTAAACAGATGCCAAACATCATGTTTTGTCCTATAAAGACATTTTATATTGCAGTTTGTATTAAAACAAAATATTTTCGTTGATTCTTTGTTAGAAGCAGCAAACCTAACATTAAAGAATCTGAAAACTTTATATTCGGACACAAACCACCGAATTTTGTATCAGTTTAGACAAAAACGGTTGATTTTCGACAATATTTTGCTTTGAACAAGAAAACTTATATCAAACTGACTAAAAACGTCTTATTTTAGCACAAAACAAAAGATTTGCGTTATAGTCTTAAAGCTGATTCATGCCACAGTTTGGATAAAAACCAAATATTTTTGTTAATTCATTGTTACAAACAAGAAACCTTACATCAAAGAAACTGAAAACCCCTTATTCAGGCACAGAAATTCGAATTACGTTTCAGTCTGGACAAAAACTGCTTATTTTAGACGATCTTTTGTCTTGAACACGAAAACTTACATTAAAAAGATTAAAAACGTCTTATTCTGGCTGAAAACTGCAAATTATATATTACTCTAGATAAAAGCAATTTATCCTGATTACTCCTTTACTTAGAATAGAGTAAACTTGTATAAAACTTAATGAAAACTTTAAATTTCGTCTCAAAGAAATAATTCACATTATAGTTTTGACCAGCACTGTTTATTTCAAACGAATTTATGATTCGAAACTAATGAACTTTTATGGGGCAGATGCAAAACCACATATTACCATATAAAGCGTTGTTTTAAAGCAAAGTATTACCTTTTGCAACAAGAAATTTCACGTCAAAGAAACTGAAAACTTCGTATCCATGCATAAATATCGAATTACGTATCAGTTTAAGCAAATACAGCTTATTTTAAACGATTCCTTGCTATAAACAAGAAAAATTTTATCAAGCATATTGAAAACGTCTTATTCTCGAAAATAAGAGCAAATTATGTATCAGTTTTAACAAAAGCGGATTACTCTGTTTGATTCTATGCTTAGAGTAGAGTAAACTACTATAAAACGTAATTAAAACTCTATATTCAAGCTCAAAAGAACAAATTACGTTATAGTTTTGGCAAAAAAAAATATTTCGGACGATTACATACTTCGAAGTAAGCAAACATTAATTGAACAAGTGCAAAAGCTAATACTTTGCTTTAAAATAACGATTTATGTGGTAATATGGTATTTTGCATCTGTCCTATAAAAGTTTACTCGTTTCGCTCCATTGAATCATTCGAAATAAATTATTTTAACACAACAGCGAAAATAATTTGTTTTTGTTTAAACTGTTACATAAGTCGCTTTTATAAAACGAACTAAGACGTTTGGCATTTGTTTAGTGAAAGTTTTCTCGTTTGGGGGCATAAAATCGTTTGAAATTAACAGTTCTGGTCAAAACTATAACGTAAATTATTTCTTTGAGACGAAATTTAAAGTTTTCATTAAGTTTTATACAAGTTTGCTCTATTCTAAGCAAAGGAGTAATCAGGATAAACTGCTTTTATCCAAAGTAATACATAATTTGCAGTTTTGAGCCAGAATAAGACGTTTTTAATCTTTTTAATGTAAGTTTTCGTGTTCAAAAGAAAGAATCGTCTAAAATAAGCAATTTGTGTCTAGACTGAAACGTAATTTGATTTTCTGGGCCTGAATAAGAGGTTTTCAGATTCTTTGATGTAAGGTTTCTTGTTTGTAACAATGAATAAACGAAAATCATTGGTTTTAATCCAAACTGTGACATACATCGTTTTTTAAAGGCGAAATCAGACGTTTTGCCTCTGTTCAGTGAAAGTATACTGGTTTCAAAGCATAGAATCGTTTGAAATTAACAGTTCTCGTCAAGACTATAACGCAAATCTTTAAAGTGATACAAAGAAATAATTTACGTTATAGTTTTGACCAGAACTGATAAATTCAAACGATTTTATGCCCCCAAACGAGAAAACTTTCAATAAACAGATGCCAAACGTCTTAGTTCGTTTTATAAAAGCGATTTATGTTACAGTTTAAACAAAAACAAATTATTTTCGTTGTTGTTGTGTCAAAATAATTTCTTTCGAGCGAAACGAGTAAACTTTTATAGGACAGATGCAAAATACCATATTACCACATAAATCGTTATTTTAAAGCAAAGTATTAGCTTTTGCACTTGTTCAATTAAAGTTTGCTTACTTCGAAGTATGTAATCGTCCGAAATATTTTTTTTTGCCAAAACTATAACGTAATTTGTTCTTTTGAGCTTGAATATAGAGTTTTCATTACGTTTTATAGTAGTTTACTCTACTCTAAGCATAGAATCAAACAGAGTAATCCGCTTTTGTTAAAACTGATACATAATTTGCTCTTATTTTCGAGAATAAGACGTTTTCAATATGCTTGATAAAATTTTTCTTGTTTATAGCAAGGAATCGTTTAAAATAAGCTGTATTTGCTTAAACTGATACGTAATTCGATATTTATGCATGGATACGAAGTTTTCAGTTTCTTTGACGTGAAATTTCTTGTTGCAAAAGGAAATACTTTGCTTTAAAACAACGCTTTATATGGTAATATGTGGTTTTGCATCTGCCCCATAAAAGTTCATTAGTTTCGAATGATAAATTCGTTTGAAATAAACAGTGCTGGTCAAAACTATAATGTAAATTATTTCTTTGAGACGAAATTTAAAGTTTTCATTAAGTTTTATACAAGTTTACTCTATTCTAAGTAAAGGAGTAATCAGGATAAATTGCTTTTATCTAGAGTAATATATAATTTGCAGTTTTCAGCCAGAATAAGACGTTTTTAATCTTTTTAATGTAAGTTTTCGTGTTCAAGACAAAAGATCGTCTAAAATAAGCAGTTTTTGTCCAGACTGAAACGTAATTCGAATTTCTGTGCCTGAATAAGGGGTTTTCAGTTTCTTTGATGTAAGGTTTCTTGTTTGTAACAATGAATTAACAAAAATATTTGGTTTTTATCCAAACTGTGGCATGAATCAGCTTTAAGACTATAACGCAAATCTTTTGTTTTGTGCTAAAATAAGACGTTTTTAGTCAGTTTGATATAAGTTTTCTTGTTCAAAGCAAAATATTGTCGAAAATCAACCGTTTTTGTCTAAACTGATACAAAATTCGGTGGTTTGTGTCCGAATACAAAGTTTTCAGATTCTTTAATGTTAGGTTTGCTGCTTCTAACAAAGAATCAACGAAAATATTTTGTTTTAATACAAACTGCAATATAAAATGTCTTCATAGGACAAAACATGATGTTTGGCATCTGTTTAATAAAAATTTACTCGTTTGGAAGCATAGAATCATTTCAAATAAGCTATTCTCGTCGAAACTATAATGTAATTAGTATTTTGTGCTAGAATACAGCGTTTTTGTTAGATTTATTAACAATTTTGTCTATTTTAAGCAATGAAACGAATAGGATTAGCTGCCTTTATCTAAAGTGATACATAAATTGCTCTTTTATGCCAGATTAATACGTTTTTAGTCTGTTCGATGTAAGTTTTCTTGTTCAAAGCAAAAGATCGTCTAAAATAAGCCGTTTTTGTTTGAACTGATGAACAATTCAGACTGAGAGTCAACAAAAATAATTTATTTTAATCCAAACTGATACTTTTTGACTCTATAAAAGTCCTATAAGAGTCCGAGATACGCCGTTCTCGTCAAGTCTATAACGTAATTCGTTTTTTTGTGTCAGAATACGACGTTTTCTGTCTGTTTAATATAAGTTTTTAATAATAATAACAATAATAATAATAATAATAATAATAATAATAATAATAATAATAATAATAATAATAATAATAATAATAATAATAATAATAATAATAAAAATAATAATACTAATAATAGTAATAATAATAATAATAAAAATAATAATAGTAATAAAAGTAAGCTTAGTTTTCTAAGCAAAAATGAAGCTTATTTTGTGTTATATGAGCGTTTTCTCATTTCTATGCAAGAAATCATCTGTGATCTGTGTTTTTAGGCAAGAAATTGTCTAAAATTAATAACTCATTTTAAAACTGGTATAAAAACATTTACAATACAAAAGTTAATAATAATAATAATAATAATAATAATAATAATAATAATAATAATAATAATAATAATAATAATAATAATAATAATAATGAATGAAGCTTATTTTGTGTGTTATATGAGCGTTTTCTCATTTCTATGCAAGAGATCATCTGTGATCTGTGTTATTAGGCAAGAAATTGAATAAAATTAATAACTCATTTTAAAACTGGTATAAAAACATTTACTATACAAAAGTTAATAATAATAATAATAATAATAATAATAATAATAATAATAATAATAATAATAATAATAATAAATAAAATAATAATAATAATAATAATAATAATAATAATAATAATAATGATAATAATACTTATAATAATGAATTTCTTTCTAAATTAAAGCTTAGTTTTTTTAAGCAAAAATGATGCTTATTTTGTGTTATCTGAGCGTTTTCTCATTTCTATGCAAGAGATCATCTGTGATCTGTGTTTTTAGGCAAGAAATTGTCTAAAACTAATAATTCATTTTAAAACTGTTATAAAAACATTTACTATACAAAAGTTATAATCGGTTATTAATAATAATAATAATAATAATAATAATAATAATAATAATAATATTAATAATAATAATAATAATAATAATAATAATAATAATAATAATAATAATAAAAATAATAATAATAGTAGTAATAAAAGTAAGCTTAGTTTTCTAAGCAAAAATAAAGCTTATTTTGTGTTATATGAGCGTTTTCTCATTTCTATGCAAAAGATCATGTGTGATCAGTGTTTTTAGGCAATCTTAGCCATTTTATAGTTTTTAGGCAAGAAATTGGCTAAAATTAATCACTCATTTTAAAACTGGTATAAAAACAATACTATACAAAAGTTAAAATCGGTTTTTAATAATAATAATTATAATAATAATAATAATAATAATAATAATAATAATAATAATAATAATAATAATAATAATAATAATAACAATAATAATAATAATAATAATAATAATTATAATAATAATAATAATAATAATAATAATAATAATAATAACAATAATAATAATAAAAATAATAATAATAGTAATAAAAGTAAGCTTAGTTTTCTAAGCAAAAATGAAGCTTATTTTGTGTGTTATATGAGTGTTTTCTCATTTCTATGCAAGAAATCATCTGTGATCTGTGTTTTTAGGCAAGAAATTGTCTAAAATTAATAACTCATTTTAAAACTGGTATAAAATCATTTACTATACAAAAGTTAATAATAATAATAATAACAATAATAATAATAATAATAATAATAGTAATAGTAACAAAAGTAATAATAATAATAATAATACTTTTAATAAGGAAAAATGGAACTTATTTTGTGTGTTACATGAGCGTTTTCTCATTTCTATGCAAAAGATCATGTGTGATGTGTGTTTTTAGGCAATCTAAACCATTTTATAGTTTTTAATATTTAACAAAAATTTGCTTTAAAATAAAATGTTTGAAAAACTGAAATTAAACTAAATTAATTGTGTCTAACACTTTAGTAGAGGAAAAAGGAGGAGACATAAAAGTCACTAAAGTCTTCAGAGTCGTTTTTAAATGCTGCATTTTCGTCTTCCTCTCAAACATTGAAAACTGAATTACATTTTTGTTCAGTAACTAAAGCTGATAAAATTTCCTACAAAATAATTATATAAATAAAAATAAATATAATAAAAGGAGAAGACATAAATGTCATTAAAGGTTTCAGAGTCGTCTTTAGTCGTCATATTAATAACAATAACATTTGTTAAATATTATTTATATCTAACTCTATAACTCGCTTATGGTTGGTCTTACAAGAAAAATGCAAATAACTATTTTGTAGGAAATTTTATCAGCTTTAATTTTGAAAAAAAGATAAAAATTGATAGGAGTAACTGTTTTCGAGATATGAGCAAAAAACCAATAAGAAAACTGTAACTGTTACTGAACAAAAATGTAATTCAGTTTTCAATGTTTGAGACGAAGACGAAAATGCAGCATTTAAAATCGACTCTGAAGACTTCAGTGACTTATATGTCACCTCCTTTTTCTTCTAATAAAGTATTGGACCTAATAAATTAAGTGTATTTTAAATCACAAAACATTTTCTGTTAAAGCACTTTTTTTCTTAAATATTAATTATTTTCAAACTTATTTCTCGCTTATGGTTAGTCCTACATGAAAAATGCAAATTACTATTTTGTAGGAAATTTTATCAGCTTTAATTTTAGTAAAAAGATAAAAATTGATAGGAGTAACTGTTTTCGAGATGTAAGCAAGAGACCAAAAAACTGTTACCTTAATTAAGCGCTTGCATATAAGCAAATTTAGTACTAAAAACAACTCTGAAGACTTTGGTGACTTTTATGTCTTCTCATTTTTCTTCTACTAAAGTGTTTGACCCAATTAATTTAGTTTAATATCGGTTTTTCAAACATTTTATTTTAAAGCAAATTTTTGTTAAAGATTATTTATATCCAACTCTATAACTCGCTTGTGGTTGGTCCTACAAAAAAATGCAAATAACTATTTTGTAGGAAATTTTATCAGCTTTAATTTTAAAAGAAAGATAAAAATTAATAGGAGTAACTGTTTTCGAGATATAAGCAAAAAACCAATAAGAAAACTGTAACTGTTACTGAACAAAAATGTAATTCAGTTTTCAATGTTTGAGACGAAGACGAAAATGCAGCATTATTATTATTATTAATGTTATTGTTATTAATATGACGACTAAAGACGACTCTGAAACCTTTAGTGACCTTTATGTCTTCTCCTTTTTCCTCTACTAAAGTGTTAGACAATTAATTTAGTTTAATTTTAGTTTTTCAAACATTTTATTTTAAAGCAAGTTTTTGTTAAATATTATTTATACCCAACTCTATAACTCGCTTATGGTTGGTCCTACAAGAAAAATGTAAATAACTATTTTGTAGGAAATTTTATCAGCTTTAATTTTGAAAAAAAGATAAAAATTGATAGGAGTAACTGTTTTCGAGATATAAGCAAAAAACCAATAAGGAAACTGAAACTGTTACTGAACAAAAATGTAATTCAGTTTTCAATGTTTGAGACGAAGACGAAAATGCAGCATTATTATTATTATTAATGTTATTGTTATTAATATGACAACTAAAAACGACTCTGAAGACTTTGGTGACTTTTATGTCTTCTCCTTTTTCCTATACTAAAGTGTTAGACTCAATTAATTTAGTTTAATTTCGGTTTTTCAAACATTATATTTTAAAGCAAATTTTTGTTAAAGATTATTTATATCCAACTCTATAACTCGCTTATGGTTGGTCTTACAAAAAAAATGCCAATAACTATTTTGTAGGAAATTTTATCAGCTTTGGTTTTTTGGTTTCTTGATTATATCTCGAAAACAGTTACTCCTATCAATTTTTATCTTTTTACTAAAATTAAAGCTGATAAAATTTCCTACAAAATAGTTATTTGCATTTTTCATGTAGGACTAACCATAAGCGAGATATAAGTTTGAAAATAATAATTATTTAAAAAAAAACTGCTTTAACAGAAAATGTCTTGTGATTTAAAATACACTTAATTTATTGGGTCCAATACTTTATTAGAAGAAAAAGGAGGTGACATAAAGATCACTGACGTCTTCAGAGTCGTTTTTAAATGCTGCACTTTTGTCTTCGTCTTAAACACTGAAAACTGAGTTACATTTTTGTTCAGTAAAAGTTACAGTTTTCTTATTGGTTTTTTGCTTATATCTCGAAAACAGTTACTCCTATCAAATTTTACCTTTCTTTCAAAATTAAAGCCGATACAATTTCCAACAAAATAGTTATTTACATTTTTCTTGTAGGACCAAGCATAAACGAGTTATAGAGTTGGATATAAATAATATTTAACAAAAATTTGCTTTAAAATAAAATGCTTGAAAAACCGGAATTAAACTAAATTAATTGTGTCTAACACTTTAGTAGAGGAAAAAGGAAAAGACATAAAAGTCACTAAATGTTTCAGAGTCGTCTTTAGTCGCCCTATTAATAACAATAACATTAATAATAATAATACTAATATTACTAAATTTGCTTATATGCAAGCGCTTAATTAAGGTAACAGTTTCTTGCTTATATCTCGAAAACAGTTACTCCTATCAATTTTTATCTTTTTACTAAAATTAAAGCTGATAAAATTTCCTACAAAATAGTTATTTGCATTTTTTATGTAGGACTAACCATAAGCGAGATAGAAGTTTGAAAATTATTAATATTTAAAAAAAAGTGCTTTAACAGAAAATGTCTTGTGATTTAAAATACACTTAATTTATTGGGACCAATACTCTATTAGAAGAAAAAGGAGGTGACATAAAAGTCACTGAAGTCTTCAGAGTCGTTTTTAAATGCTGCATTTTCGTCTTCGTCTCAAACATTGAAAACTGAATTACATTTTTGTTCAGTAACTGTAACAGTTTTCACTTTGGTTTTTTGCTTATATCTCGAAAACAATTACTCCTATCAATTTTTATCTTTCTTTCAAAATTAAAGCTGATAAAATTTCCTACAAAATAGTTATTTGCATTTCTTTTGTAAGACCAACCATAAGCGAGTTATAGAGTTGGATATAAATAATCTTTAACAAAAATTTGCTATAAAATAAAATGTTTGAAAAACCGAAATTAAACTAAATTAATTGGGTCTAACACTTTAGTATAGGAAAAAGGAGAAGACATAAAAGTCACTAAATGTTTCAGAGTCGTCTTTAGTCGTCATATTAATAACAATAACATTAATAATAATAATACTAATAGTACTAAATTTGCTTATATGCAAGCGCTTTATTAAGGTAACAGTTTTTTGGTTTCTTGCTTATATCTCGAAAACAGTTACTCCTATCAATTTTTACCTTTTTTTCAAAATTAAAGCTGATAAAATTTCCTACAAAATAGTTATTTCCATTTTTTTGTAGGACCAACCATAAGCGAGTTATAGAGTTGGATATAAATAATCTTTAACAAAAATTTGCTTTAAAATAAAATGTTTGAAAAACTGATATTAAACTAAATTAATTGGGTCCAACACTTTAGTAGAGGAAAAAGGAGAAGACATAAAAATCACCAAAGTCTTCAGAGTTGTTTTTAGTACTAAATTTGCTTATATGCAAGCGCTTAATTAAGGTAACAGTTTTTTGGTTTCTTGCTTATATCTCGAAAACAGTTACTCCTATCAATTTTTATATCTTTTTACTAAAATTAAAGCTGATAAAAATTCCTACAAAATAGTAATTTGCATTTTTCATGTAGGACTAACCATAAGCGAGATATAAGTTTAAAAATAATTAATATTTAAAAAAAAAGTGCTTTAACAGAAAATGTCTTGTGATTTAAAATACACTTAATTTATTGGGTCCAATAATTTATTAGAAGAAAAAGGAGGTGACATAAAAGTCACCAAAGTCTTGAGAGTCGTTCTTAGTCGTCATATCAATAACAATAACATTAATAATAATAATAATACTAATAGTACTAAATTTGCTTATATGCAAGCGCTTAATTAAGGTAACAGTTTCTTGCTTATATCTCGAAAACTTACATTTTTGTTCAGTAACTGTAACAGTTTTTACTTTGGTTTTTTGCTTATATCTCGAAAACAATTACTCCTATCAATTTTTATCTTTCTTTCAAAATTAAAGCTGATAAAATTTCCTACAAAATAGTTATTTGCATTTCTTTTGTAAGACCAACCATAAGCGAGTTATAGAGTTGGATATAAATAATCTTTAACAAAAATTTGCTTTAAAATATAATGTTTGAAAAACCGAAATTAAATTGAGTCTAACACTTTAGTATAGGAAAAAGGAGAAGACATAAAAGTCACCAAAGTCTTCAAAGTCGTTTTTAGTCGTCATATTAATAACAATAACATTAATAATAATAATAATGCTGCATTTTCGTCTTCGTCTCAAACATTGAAAACTGAATTACATTTTTGTTCAGTAACAGTTACAGTTTTCTTATTGGTTTTTTGCTTATATCTCGAAAACAGTTACTCCTATCAATTTTTATCTTTCTTTCAAAATTAAAGCTGATAAAATTTCCTACAAAATAGTTATTTGCATTTTTCTTGTAGGACCAACCATAAGCGAGTTATAGAGTTGGATATAAATAATATTTAACAAAAACTTGCTTTAAAATAAAATGTTTGAAAAACTAAAATTAAACTAAATTAATTGTGTCTAACACTTTAGTAGAAAAAAAAGGAGAAGACATAAAGGTCACTAAAGGTTTCAGAGTCGTCTTTTGTCGTCATATTAATAACAATAACATTAATAATAATACTAATAGTACTAAATTTGCTTACATGCAATTTGAGTCTAACACTTTAGTATAGGAAAAAGGAGAAGACATAAAAGTCACCAAAGACTTCAGAGTCGTTTTTAGTCGTCATATTAATAACAATAACATTAATAATAATAATACTAATAGTACTAAATTTGCTTATATGCAAGCGCTTAATTAATGTAACAGATTTTGGTTTCTAGCTTATATCTCGAAAACAGTTACACCTATCAAATTTTATCTTTCTTTCAAAATTAAAGCTGATAAAATTTCCAACAAAGTAATTATTTGCATTTTTCTTGTAGGACCAAGCATAAGCGAGTTATAGAGATGAATATAAATAATTTCTAACAAAAATTTGCTTTAAAATAAAATGTTTGAAAAACTGAAATTAAACTAAATTAATTGTGTCTAACACTTTAGTGGAGGAAAAAGGAGAAGACATAAAAGTCTTTAAAGGTTTCAGAATCGTCTTTAGTCGTCATATTAATAACAATAACATTAATAAACTAATAGTACTAAATTTGCATATATGCAAACGCTGCATTAAGGTAATTGTTTTTTGGTTTCTTGCTTATATCTCGAAAACAGTTACTCCTATCAATTTTTAACTTTTCACCAAAATTAAAGATGATAAAATTTCCTGCAAAATAGTTATTTGCATTTTTCATGTAGAACAAACCATAAGCGAGATATAAGTTTGAAAATAATTAATAATTAAAAAAAATGTGTTTTAACAGAAAATGTCTTGTGATTTAAAATACACTTAATTTATTGGGTCCAATACTTAATTAGAAGAAAAAGGAGGTGCAAATAACTATTTTGTTGGAAATTTTATTAGCTTTAATTGTGAAAGAAAGTTAAAATTTCATAGGAGTAACTGTTTTCGAGATATAAGCAAAAAACCAATAAGAAAACTGTAACTGTTACTGAACAAAAATGTAATTCAGTTTTCAATGTTTGAGACGAAGACAAAAATGCAGCATTTAAAAACGACTCTGAAAACTTCAGTGACTTTTATGTCACCTCCTTTTTCTTCTAATAAAGTATTGGACCCAATAAATTAAGTGTATTATAAATCACAAGACATTTTCTGTTAAAACACTTTTTTTTAATTATTAATTACTTTCAAACTTATATCTCGCTTATGGTTAGTTCTACATGAAAAATGCAAATAACTATTTTGTAGGAAATTTTATCACCTTTAATTTTGGTGAAAAAGTAAAAATTGATAGGAGTAACTGTTTTCGATATATAAGCAAAGAACAAAAAAACTGTTACTTTAATTAAGCGCTTGCATATAAGCAAATTTAGTACTACTAGTATTGTTATTATAAATGTTATTGTTATTAATATGACGACTAAAGACAACTCTAAGACTTTAGTGACTTTTATGTCTCCTCCTTTTTCCTCTACTAAAGTGTTAGACACAATTAATTTAGTTTAATTTCAGTTTTTCAAACATTTTATTTTAAAGCAAATTTTTGTTAAATATTAAAAACTATAAAATGGCTTAGATTGCCTAAAACACACATCACACATGATCTTTTGCATAGAAATGATAAAACGCTCATATAACACAAAATAAAATTCATTTTTGCTTAGAAAACTAAGCTTACTTTTATTACTACTATTATTATTATTTTTATTATTATTATTATTATTATTATTATTATTATTATTATTACTATTATTATTATTATTATTAATATTATTATTATTAAAAACCGATTATAACTTTTGTATAGTAAATGTTTTTATACCAGTTTTAAAATGAGTTATATTAATTTAGACAATTTCTTGCCTAAAAACACAGATCACAGATGATCTCTTGCATAGAAATGAGAAAACGCTCAGATAACACAAAATAAGCATCATTTTTGCTTAGAAAAACTAAGCTTTAATTTAGAAAGAAATTCATTATTATAAGTATTATAATCATTATTATTATTATTATTATTATTATTATTATTATTATTATTTTATTACTATTCTTATTATTATTATTATTATTAACTTTTGTATAGTAAATGTTTTTATACCAGTTTTAAAATGAGTTATTAATTTTAGACAATTTCTTGCCTAAAAACACAGATCACAGATGATTTCTTGCATAGAAATGAGAAAACGCTCATATAACACAAAAAGAGCTTCATGTTTGCTTAGAAAACTAAGCTTACTTTTATTACTATTATTATTTTTATTATTATTATTATTATTATTATTACTATTATTAGTATTATTATTTTTATTATTATTATTATTATTATTATTATTATTATTATTATTATTATCATTATTATTATTATTATTATTATTAAAAACTTATATTAAACAGACAGAAAACGTCGTATTCTGACACAAAAAAACGAATTACGTTATAGACTTGACGAGAACGGCGTATCTCGGACTCTTATAGGACTCTTATAGGGTCAAAAAGTATCAGTTTGGATTAACATAAATTATTTTTGTTGACTCTCAGTCTGAATTGTTCATCAGTTTAAACAAAAACGGCTTATTTTAGACGATCTTTTGCTTTGAACAAGAAAACTTACATCGAACAGACTAAAAACGTATTAATCTGGCATAAAAGAGCAATTTATGTATCACTTTAGATAAAGGCAGCTAATCCTATTCGTTTCATTGCTTAAAATAGACAAAATTGTTAATAAATCTAACAAAAACGCTGTATTCTAGCACAAAATACTAATTACATTATAGTAACGACGAGAATAGCTTATTTGGAATGATTCTATGCTTCCAAACGAGTAAATTTTTATTAAACAGATGCCAAACATCATGTTTTGTCCTATAAAGACATTTTATATTGCAGTTTGTATTAAAACAAAATATTTTCGTTGATTTTTTGTTAGAAGCAGCAAACCTAACATTAAAGAATCTGAAAACTTTGTATTCGGACACAAACCACCGAATTTTGTATCAGTTTAGACAAAAACGGTTGATTTTCGACAATATTTTGCTTTGAACAAGAAAATTTATATCAAACTGACTAAAAACGTCTTATTTTAGCACAAAACAAAAGATTTGCGTTATAGTCTTGAAGCTGATTCATGACACAGTTTGGATAAAAACCAATTATTTTTGTTAATTCATTGTTACAAACAAGAAACCTTACATCAAAGAAACTGAAAACCCCTTATTCAGGCACAGAAATTCGAATTACGTTTCAGTCTGGACAAAAGCTGCTTATTTTAGACGATCCTTTGTTTTGAACACGAAAACTTACATTAAAAAGATTAAAAACGTCTTATTCTGGCTGAAAACTGCAAATTATATATTACTCTAGATAAAAGCAATTTATCCTGATTACTCCTTTACTTAGAATAGAGTAAACTTGTATAAAATTTAATGAAAACTTTAAATTTAGTCTCAAAAAAATAATTTACGTCATAGTTTTGACCAGCACTGTTTATTTCAAACGAATTTATGATTCGAAACTAATGAACTTTTATGGGGCAGATGCAAAACCACATATTACCATATAAAGCGTTGTTTTAAAGCAAAGTATTACCTTTTGCAACAAGAAATTTCACGTCAAAGAAACTGAAAACTTCGTATCCATGCATAAATATCGAATTACGTATCAGTTTAAGCAAATACAGCTTATTTTAAACGATTCCTTGCTATAAACAAGAAAAATTTTATCAAGCATATTGAAAACGTCTTATTCTCGAAAATAAGAGCAAATTATGTATCAGTTTTAACAAAAGCGGATTACTCTGTTTGATTCTATGCTTAGAGTAGAGTAAACTACTATAAAACGTAATTAAAACTCTATATTCAAGCTCAAAAGAACAAATTACGTTATAGTTTTGGCAAAAAAAAATATTTCGGACGATTACATACTTCGAAGTAAGCAAACTTTAATTGAACAAGTGCAAAAGCTAATACTTTGCTTTAAAATAACGATTTATGTGGTAATATGGTATTTTGCATCTGTCCTATAAAAGTTTACTCGTTTCACTCCATTGAATCATTCGAAATAAATTATTTTAACACAACAACAGCGAAAATAATTTGTTTTTGTTTAAACTGTTACATAAGTCGCTTTTATAAAACGAACTAAGACGTTTGGCATTTGTTTAGTGAAAGTTTTCTCGTTTGGGGGCATAAAATCGTTTGAAATTAACAGTTCTGATCAAAACTATAACGTAAATTATTTCTTTGAGACGAAATTTAAAGTTTTCATTAAGTTTTATACAAGTTTACTCTATTCTAAGTAAAGGAGTAGTCAGGATAAATTGCTTTTATCTAGAGTAATATATAATTTGCAGTTTGCAGCCAGAATAAGACGTTTTTAATCTTTTTAATGTAAGTTTTCGTCTTCAAAAGAAAGAATCGTCTAAAATAAGCAATTTGTGTCTAGACTGAAACGTAATTTGATTTTCTGGGCCTGAATAAGAGGTTTTCAGTTTCTTTGATGTAAGGTTTCTTGTTTGTAACAATGAATAAACGAAAATCATTGGTTTTAATCCAAACTGTGACATAAATCGTTTTTTAAAGGCGAAATCAGACGTTTTGCCTCTGTTCAGTGAAAGTATACTGGTTTCAAAGCATAGAATCGTTTGAAATTAACAGTTCTCGTCAAGACTATAACGCAAATCTTTAAAGTGATACAAAGAAATAATTTACGTTATAGTTTTGACCAGAACTGATAATTTCAAACGATTTTATGCCCCCAAACGAGAAAACTTTCAATAAACAGATGCCAAACGTCTTAGTTCGTTTTATAAAAGCGATTTATGTTACAGTTTAAACAAAAACAAATTATTTTCGTTATTGTTGTGTCAAAATAATTTCTTTCGAATGATTCAATGGAGCGAAACGAGTAAACTTTTATAGGACAGATGCAAAATACCATATTACCACATAAATCGTTATTTTGAAGCAAAGTATTAGCTTTTGCACTTGTTCAATTAAAGTTTGCTTACTTCGAAGTATGTAATCGTCCGAAATATTTTTTTTTGCCAAAACTATAACGTAATTTGTTCTTTTGAGCTTGAATATAGAGTTTTCATTACGTTTTATAGTAGTTTACTCTACTCTAAGCATAGAATCAAATAGAGTAATCCGCTTTTGTCAAAACTGATACATAATTTGCTCTTATTTTCGAGAATAAGACGTTTTCAGTATGCTTGATAAAATTTTTCTTGTTTATAGCAATGAATCGTTTAAAATAAGCTGTATTTGCCTAAACTGATACGTAATTCGATATTTATGCATGGATACGAAGTTTTCAGTTTCTTTGACGTGAAATTTCTTGTTGCAAAAGGTAATACTTTGCTTTAAAACAACGCTTTATATGGTAATATGTGGTTTTGCATCTGCCCCATAAAAGTTCATTAGTTTCGAATGATAAATTCGTTTGAAATAAACAGTGCTGGTCAAAACTATAATGTAAATTATTTCTTTGAGACGAAATTTAAAGTTTTCATTAAGTTTTATACAAGTTTACTCTATTCTAAGTAAAGGAGTAATCAGGATAAATTGCTTTTATCTAGAGTAATATATAATTTGCAGTTTTCAACCAGAATAAGACGTTTTTAATCTTTTTAATGTAAGTTTTCGTGTTCAAAACAAAGGATCGTCTAAAATAAGCAGCTTTTGTCCAGA